>NC_081427.1:39127065-39232065 GCF_949786415.1 Peromyscus eremicus | reverse complement strand
CATGCTGAACCCAGACATGAAGAAACCACTTTTGGTCACTGTGGGACTTCACACTGTTGGAGAGCGAAGGCTGTGAACTCCCGTCATGGAGGGGCCCGAGACAGGAAGGCCACTTTGGAGGCCCTCGGGAAAGCACTTCGCTATTTTCAGCCTGGAGGCTAAGACTATCGGTGGAAGGAACTGACATAGATAAGGCCCAGGAAGCTGAAAATACACATCATTGCCTGAGCTCCCAAAGGACCAGAGAGCGAAGGAAGAAGGGGGGGCAAACAGCCCCAGGGTTGAGGATTCTGCCGCCAGAGTGAAGATGGGCATGAGAAAGTCAGCTCTGGCTTCTGTTAACTGCTTTCTCCCTTCAGGGAATCGGAACAAATAGAAGAAAGAGATCTAGGAAAGAAGCCGGGTCTCCCAGCAGGCAGGGTTACAGCCCCGCTTACAGTGGCTAAGAGGTTGCCACTCCATGGTCCTGGGGCCTGACGGTCCAGACAGGACAGCATCCTATCTTGGAAGAGGAAAACTCCAGGATTTGGTCCAGTAGATACAGCTATAGTTATTTCTTTCTTTTTTTCTTTTCTTTTCTTTTTGGTTTTTCTAGACAGGATTTCTCTGTGTAGCTTTGCACCTTTCCTAGAACTCACTCTGTAGCCCAGGCTGGCCTCGAACTCACAGAGATCCGCCTGCCTCTGCCTCCTGAGTGCTGGGATTAAAAGCGTGCGCCACCACCGCCCGGCTAGTTATTTCTTAATGATTGCTGAGAGGAAGACCATCAGAAGGGGACATAACTCCTGCTGACCACGTGACTGAAATGTTAAGCTCTAGTAGATGTGGAGAACACCTGGGTGAAGCCAACACAGGAGCAACCTGATAAATTTTAAACTAGTTTCCCAAATTGCGGCCTGCTGTTTTGGCCCTTAGTGGGACACACGCCTTCCCTTTGCTGCCCTGATTATATCAACAACATTGAGGTGCTCTGGCTTCCATCTGGATCCTGCTGATATGTGGCTCTGAAAGGAGATCAGAGAAAGAGAGAGATGGAGGAGGCGGGTAACTGACTTCCCTGGGTTCCCCCTAAAAGGCCATTCCAAACACACCAATGATCATCACTTCTCTCAAGGAGGCCTAGAAGGGGCTGGAAGAACTCTGTATTCCCTTCTCGTCCCTTTGCCTAGTAGCCCTTGAACAACTCTTGCTGCCAGAAATGGAATGGATTTTTTCCGATAGCCCTGTAGTTTCTTAAGACCACACCCTTCCTTTACATTTGGTCCTTGTATATAGTCTGAATAACCCATCGGAATCTGCCACCTCTTCCCGGTTATGGCCCACTGGTGCACCGTAGTGACTGGAGGGGGCATGAGCCAGCCACGTGGGCACAGTGGGAGGAGCAGGATGAGAACAGCTGTATATTATTCATACCTGGGCTCCTGGTAGATCTTAGAAAGAGCTGGCACTCAATACCACATCTAGTCCAAGGGCTCAAAACAAAGACCTAGACAGGGCCCAAAGTAGTTGCTCTGAAAATCCTTTTCCACCTGACCAGACAGACGCCAGAAAGCCAAGACTGAGTTCCAAACCTGAGGAATTGCAAGGTGGGCTGACAAAGAGGGTGAAGGTTCAGTCCATCCACAAGGCCCGTGGTTGGCAGTGAATCTGCTCTTCATTAGGAGCCAACAAAAACCATTACTGTCCTGCCTCATACTCCCCGGAAATCCCTTAGCCTCAGGGGTACCTGTGAAGGACCCAGTGTGGAAATCAAAGGTCAGCTTTAGTAGGAGATCTGCTTTCCATGGAGAGACTGAGAAGTTCCCTTAGAAGGCACTCTCGTTCATGTGGCTTTTAGAGTCTGCGAGCTGTAAAGTCAGGAACCGCTGAGAGTCCAGCTAGAAAGCCACAGAGCGAGTGAGGCTAGGGGGTCCAGCTAAAAGGAAAAATGGCCCACTTAGAGACTGAGCATTCATTAGCTGTCCAAGAAAAGACTCACAGTTTGAGAAGAAGACATGCTAGGTATAATAAAGCCTTGTGGTGAGACAGCACAGTGGTGAGGGAAGGCTGGCTGGGGGCTGGCTGTGAAAGGGTGTCTATGTAACCAGTCTCTCTCTGTCCCGCCAGCCAGCTGCCTAATAATGGCATGGAGGCTTCTTATTAATTATGAAAGCCCAGCCTACAGCTTACATGTGCTTTTAATCAGCTCTTATAACTTAAATTAACCCATTTCTACTCATCTATATTCTGGCACGTACCTCTCATCCTGCTTCTTCAGTGTCTCCTGGTGTCTCTGCCTTCCTTCTTCCCAGAGTCCTCTCTGTGCCCCCTCTCTGTCTGCCTAGCTATTGACCATTCAGCTCTTTATTATACCAATCACAGCAACACATCTTCACTCAGTGTCCCCATTGTGTATTCCAAAGCATAGATTTGCAGAGAGTGGAAGGAGACCCCCAGAGACATTGTGTAATACGGGTATCCACAGGAGAGAAACCAGGGCAATAGGAGTCTACCTGGCACCAGGTACCCAGCCTAGGCTCACAGACAGACCAGGCCTGGACTCCATGGAGACAGCATCACTGCTCCAAAGAAGACTGAAGGCAGTCATTTTCTCTTTGGATTTGGAATCTCTCTCTATCTGAGACCCAGAGCTTGGGCAGGGCAACTCTATCTAGTGGGTGGCACATGACCAATGGGCAAAATGTCCTAGAGGCCTTATGAAGCAAATAAGACACTACCCAAGAAGATATGGATAGATGAGCTTCATAGAAAATAAAGTCCTCCCCACCCCACAGGAAGTAGGTAAGAATTACGAACTAATAAATACTGATCAGAAACACTAATAAGAATTTGTTCCCATAGACTGGTAGGCATTGGCGTGATGGATAAGGAAGGTATAGTTTTGTTTTATCCCATTCAAAATATGAGCAAGGATAAAAACGATTGGGAAGAAAGGCATGATGGAAAAGACATACTCCTAAATCATTAATTTCAATCCTTTTTAGTCATATCAAAGGACTACACTGACCGAGGTCAGAGAGACAAAAGGCAAAGGCAAGACCCCTAATGAGCTGCTCAGAAGGCACCAGGCTTCCTGGGTTCTCATTAGAAGAACATCATCAAAACCCTCACATGCCACAAGCTCTAGCTTCCAGGCAGTGAGCTTCTGTGAGCACAGAGGGAGTGAAAATGAATAGTCCAGTCACTTGCTCTCTTGTAATTGCCAAGAACAAAAAAAGTTGCTTCTCAAAACACGTGACTGTCAGTTCCCAACAAGATAGCTGACCCTCCTCAGAAGTTGGCTACCACCTTGCCATTTTCTAATTACATCCTGGTTTCCTATTTCCATCATACTTCAGTCGGATGTCTGTGAGGGAAGGATGTCTAAAAATAGCAGGGCAATACCAACTGCAGCTAGTGCTTGGTATGTTCTAGCAAAGTAGGAAACTCTGTGGTTCACTCTAGTCTTCACAATGATGCTAAGGACTATACTCAGGCCCATTTTCCAGCTTGGAAAGCTGAGGGTCAGAGAGTTTAAGTTGCTGCTTGTAGTGGAGAGTTGGGATATGAAGCATGCAGAGGTGGCTGTTTACCTCCACATAGATTAGAGGACTATGCTCCAAAGCCTTACAATGGAGGGAAAAGCCAGGCATCATACACGTGAATCCCATGGAATTAGAGTGAAGCCGTGTTTAAAATGAATGAACAAGCCGGGCGGTGGTGGCGCATGCCTTTAATCCCAGCACTCGGGAGGCAGAGGCAGGTGGATCTCTGTGAGTTCGAGGCCAGCCTGGGCTACAAAGCGAGTTCCAGGAAAGGCGCAAAGCTACACAGAGAAACCCTGTCTCGAAAAACAAAAACAAAAACAAACAAAAATGAATGAACAAACCCAGTTTGTATATGGTAAGAGCTGGTGTTGAATCTTTTCAGCAGAGCCTTCATCATTTTAAACCAGCTTTCATCAAAACGAAATTGGTTTTGTCCATGCATTTGACACTGACATTCTCCCATATTTTATTTCTAGAGATTTCCACGAAACGTATTTTTCTCTATTATCATGACACTCCTGGACATAGTCCTTAATCTCCCATGAGCTGATTAGTGTGTGGAGGTCAAACAGTATACCAGGAAAAGAATTAGCCAGTAGGGCAAATGCCACCTATGGCTTGTTATTCCCAATGCAAATACAGTTTAAGGTCATTTCATTGGGTTTTGTTTTGAACAACATGTATTTATTGCCTAGTTTAGCATACAGTATGGACTATTGAGTGAGCAGCATCACTCAAGAGGAGATCACATAAAGAAACATGAAGCTCTGTAAGGATGTAGCATGGAAAGAAGTGTGCTCTTGAGATGTAGGGGACAGCAGTTGATCAACTCTCCTTTTTCCTATTGGTTTTTGACTTTAAAAAGATATTTAAAAGAATAAGAAATAAATAATAGATTTTTCTATAAATTAAAATGTAATAAAACTCCAATGACTATTATGAGTAAATACTTCCTAGCAATAATATCGATTTTTAGACTCCGACACAAACTTAGAAGCATCTGTTAGAGCATTGGTTGTGAGGGAAGAGGAAAAAGATACTTGCTGTGAAGTATACTGTTTTGTATTGAAGAAATCCAACCTAACTTCTCCCTGTCCCTCCCTAATCCCCTAACCTGCCCTGCCCTCCAGAATCCTCTAACTTCCCTCTGCCTATACCACTCTCTCTGCCTTGAGGGTTCAAAGTCACCTGGGGAAGTGTTAAAGTCTGCATCTTTCCATGTCATTCACATGAAGAAACGCACAACAAATCATTTCTAAGGAGCAAGAGAGCACATCGATAGCATTTAAACCAGAAATCTTAATCGGATTCTTAACACACAAGAACAGATGGCATCTGGTGACATAAGCAAAGCCATGGAAGTGAGCCCACTTACTTACACAGGAGCAATGAGGCACCTTAGCTTCCCTCTTCTGGAAGCTGATAAGGAAACTCTGGTAGACTTTGAAAGGAATTATTTCTCATCCTGAGACTTAGCCTATTATCCCAGCAGAGGCGCTTGCTTGGCAACACCAGATCTCATCAGCAGTACCTACAAAAACAATGTCTTCCAGTTCTTGAGGTCCCTGAAGTGATCACAGTGTTTGGACACAGTAATTACTTGCAGAACAAATTGGCCTGTTGCTAAGGGCAAAGCCTGAAGGACAGACAGCATGAGGGGAAAACACCAAGGATCTACATCTGAGAGTGGATCACTGATGACTTTAGAAGTACCAGGCCTGCGGAGTGATTGTAATAAGAATTATACAGCTGAGAAGGGAATTTTGATATTTCTGTGGTATGCCAGATGAGGGTAAGGCCCCCCAAAAAACTTTTAGACGAAAGATCTGTAAGGACAATGATGATCAGTTTTCAAAGTGAGCACATGTATCTGATACACACACACACACACACACACACACACACACACACACACACACCAAAAGAATATAGTTTTTTACATAGCACGATCTTGAGGTTTGGTGTATACACTACACCAAGAATGTTCTGAGCATACATTAAAGCTGTACCAATACTACACGATGAATAGCAACAAGAGGGCTTAGGGAGAGGGCTCAGTCCGTAAAGTGCCTGCTAGGAACATGAGAGCCCTAGTTCAGATCTCCATGTAAAAGCTGGACACGGTGACATGTAGAACTGGGAGAGTGATCCTGGAGAAAGGCAGACCCTGGAAATTCAGGGCTTGTCTAATAAGTTCCTGAGTTCCTGATTCAATGTGAGACCCTGCCTCCAAAAATATAAAGAGGATGGGGATACAGGAGGACACCTGATGTCAGCCTCTGACCTACACACACACACACACACACACACACACACTGAAGCAAGTCTTGGGTGAGTCCTAAATACCTGTGTATTATAGTTCTTTACTTCAGTAGGTTTAGCATGTACCCCAGTTAAAAACCACTGACCTAGAAGGTGTTAATCTCAAAGGAGATTGAGGTCAAGTTTTAAGCAAAGGACACAATGAGCAATAATCTGGCTATAGGGTTATTGACTCCGATCATCAAAGAATTAGCACCATTCAGATTAATATGGAACCAGAACCAATTCATATTATTTCAGTGTTCCCTTGAGGCTTAATCATGAGAGGCCATGGAAAAATCTCCAGGGAATTCTCATGAAGTATGACATTTCTGGAGTATTACATTGACAACACTTTACTTGTACGGATTTAACCAATTAACTTACTGTTTAGTAGGATTTATCTGCACAAATGTAACACATTTAAAAGGACAGAGCACGATCCTTTTCTGGCAGAAGATGAATGAACATAAAACTAAAAAAATCCAAGCACTATTCATAATCCTTAACTATAAAAACGAAGCCGAACTCATCTTTGCTTTTAAGTTCTAAATAAATACAAAATTAGCTTTCCTCCCGAGCGCCCCAGTAGAGCTCCGCAGAGCCACCACTAGAGGGCACTATAAACGGACTACAGAACAAATCCCCTAGATCTTGACTTCCTGGTAGAGTTCTCCTCTACAGCCTCTGCCTTGCTGAGTTTTCAACAGCTAATGACAAAATAAGAAGATAGTTATCTTCGAGTCTTGGTTGACTTCCTCCCCCATATCTAGTTTCCATAACATCTACATGAATATGACTTCGAGGATTTCCACCAGGGTTGAAAACGTGCAAAGTAACATTAGGAGGCTCCGCCTGAGTAACACTGAACCAAACACTTCGCCTCAGGTTTCGTTGACTCTAAAAGCTTTTCAAATATTTTATGATGCATCACCAAATTATAGAATGATGCCATCTGTGTGCTTATCCTGAGATTTAACAAGGAGATGCATATATTTATTTTAGTTTTTTTTAAGAAACACATTATGGAGGCTGAGGAAATGACTCAGTGGGTGTTTGCACTGTAAGCAGGAGGACTTAAGCTTGAATCCCCAACAACCACATTAAAAACAAAACAACAACAAAAAACTGTGAGTTCAAGGCCAGCCTGGTCTACAGAGTGAGTTGAGTTCCAGGACAGCCAAGGTGACACAGTGAATCCCCATCTCAAAAAATAAACAAAAATGGCATGGTTATGCATGTAACCCCAACATTGGGGTTGAGTGGCAGAAAGCCAGATCTCAGAAGTTTTCTGGCCAGCAGCCCAGCTGAAATACCAAGCTTCAAGTTCAGTGTGAGACCCTGTCTTAAAGGACCTGGGTAAAGAGTGATAGGTGAAGACAGCCAGTGTCTTCTGGTTTCTGTACACACACACACACACACACACACACACACACAATCAACCAACCAATCAGTCATACTATGGAGCGGCTAAAGTCTTTTAAAGTTATCTCCTCAGTCCATTCATTTTCCCTCCCCCTGCTTTTAACACGTTCAGAAGAAACCGCTACTGAGAGTTGATATGTGTCCTTCTCACCCTTACACGGAAAGGCCTCCATTCATGTTACAGTCTTCTCTCGATGTCTGTGGAATTAGCATCATGGATTCAACTAATAAGAGACGGAAATTAGTCAAGGAAAAGCTCAGGTATACTGAGGAGGCACAGGCTTTTTTTCTTGTTACTCTCTAAACAATATGGCATAAAAACCATTTACATAATATTTAAAATGTGTGCGGTATTATAAGTAACCTAGAGATAGTCTGAAATGTATGGGAGGATATATGTGGTTTATATGCAAATTGTATATGTAGATTATATGCAAATATAGCTTTTTATAAGAAGAGATCTGAGCATCCACAAGGAATAACTGCAAGGGATCCTAGAACTAATTCCCCATGGATACCAAGAGGTAAATACATAGTCTGTTGTTATGGTCCAAGAGGTACTGTTTCTTTCCTTCTGTTTGGATTGCTTACTTTAGACCTCCCACTGGATTGAAAATGATATTTTCTTCCTATTCTTCTAGTACTTTATTTTTAGGTCAGTATATATATTGCATTTCAGTTCCTCAGGATCTTTTAATATGATCTCCCCTGTTCCCATCTTTCATGCATCCATTGCATTACCCTCACCCTCACGCCTTTTAACATTATTATTGCCCAGCACTCATAAATATTTCATTCCAAATTTTCTAGTGTTGGTAGTGGGAGGAGCATTTCTCTTCATTATGGTGCTGGAAGTCCATAAATAGCCTCCTGGTCTTTCTTCCAGTCCATCTGGATATCATTATCCCTTTCATTTTGGCAAGACATGTTTAGTGTTTGGTGTTTTCGTTGTGTCTTTCTGCCTGCCATGAACTCTGTGGTCCATTCTACCTTCACTGCACTGGAAACAGATGCTATGCTGTGATGGTTTGAAGAGGAATGGCCCCTATGGACTCAGATGTTTGAATGCTTGGTCCCCACTTGGTGGAACTGCTTTGGGAAGGGTTAGGAGGTGTGGCTTTGTTGGAGGGGTGTGTCACTGGGGGTGGGCTTTGAGGTTTCAAAAGCCTATGCAAGGCTCTGACTCCCTCTCCCTCTCCCTCTCCCTCTCCCTCTCCCTCTCCCTCTCCCTCTCCCTCTCCCTCTCCCTCTCCCTCTCCCTCTCCCTCTCCCTCTCCCTCTCCCTCTCCCTCTCCCTCTCCCTCTCCCTCTCCCTCTCTCTCTCTCTCTCTCTCCCTCTCACTCTCCCTCCCTCCAGCTTTCAAATAAGATGTAAGCTCCAGCTACTGCTCCAGTGCCGGCCTGCTTGCCTGCTGCCAGCTCCCTATCATGCCAGTCATGGCCTCACCCTCTGGAACTGTCAACAAGCCCCAATTAAATGCTTTCTTTTTAAAGGTCGCCTTGGTCATAACATAGTGTCTTATTACAGCAATGGATATGTAACAAAGACTATGTTCCATCATATTTCTTTCTAACGTTGAACCTCTAATAAAGAGCAAGCTTCTGCCCCACTTGTCCATCAAATCCTCTGTGTTTATTTCTTTACTGTGATTTTTTATTATATCCATGGGCAACTCCTCCTCCTTTTTTCCTCTATACAAATACTGCTCTTCCTAATTCTATTCAAGAATCAATTTGTGAAAGCTTCCTGCCAACTTCTCCATATCCATCCTTATCTCTCCAAGCTCTTGAAATCAGTTACACAGTTTAACATTGATTATGTACACTCTTAAGTCTTGGATTAAAGGATCACATGCCCAGTATTGGAAAGCAGAATTTGTCATTTATTGGCTCTTTCATTTAACTGACAGATATAATAAGTTTTAAACTTGAGTTCAAATTTAAAACATTTTAGCAGTTAAATACAAAGCACTTGTAATATTTGTAAAAAAAAAATTTCTGCTCTGGCTTTATGAGTGGCTTCCAGGTTTTTCTCTCTCATGTCTTCCTATCACTTTTAGAGTTCGCATATCTATTGAGAATGAATGTGCAAGTCTCTCGGTGCCATACAGTATGGAGAAATGCAAAGACGTGGGGCACAAAACCCACCCAACCCGCTCACACTCACACATCGGGTGTGGTCCAATCTAGACGCAGCTGTCTGAGTTTGTACCTCAATTCAAGCACTTATTAGCCATATGGCTATGTGATCTTGGCAAGTTCTTCTCCAAGCTTTAGTTTGCTATTTATATAATGGCAAATGGAGCAGCAGTCTCATTGGAGAGGAGAAATGAAGCAGAGGTGTGAGTCTCCAGTTACTCCACTGAGACAGCATATGGCAGTCCGTGGAGCTGGATATTATACTTCCGAAGGGAGACACACACTCCTGACACTATTGGTTAGAGAGCTTCTCAGTTGGAAGGCCGGAAAAGCCCTGGCTCCAACTTGGCATGTTCAGGACCTGGAATTCAATAGCGGTAGGATGGGGTGGCATTTTGCCTGCAGCCCTGTTCAGCTTAGCATCTGTGGCTGAAGTTAGCGCCTTGGCGTTCTGCTTGCAAGATCAGGGGGCTGAAGTAGAAGCCACGGGCAGAACCATCAGCTCAACTTTCAAGCCTGGGAAAACCCCAGCTCCTGTGAGGCGAGGACTCAGGCTATCTGGGTGTGAATCGAGGACTCAGGCTATCTGAGTTTAGATCCCAGTTCAGCCACCTGTTAGCCAGGCAAGCCTGCCTTTCAGGTTGTTGACCATGAAACTCGGCAGGTAGCCAGCTCTTCTTTCCTGGGAGGCCCACACGCAGGGAATCATTTTTAGACCAATTAACACCCTCTTAACTTTCTTCATCGGGGACACGGGGAGGATAATTGTTTGGGTGGTGTGAGTTTTAATTGTTTATATAGATGATGCATGAAAGAGAGGCCAGCATATGTGAAAGTCTCAGTATTAATCTCTTATATGTGAGCATATGATTTTAACATAAGCACATTTGAAGTGATACCATCCTACATGGAATCCAGAATTTCCAGAAATGTTCATCTTTATCAGCCCACATTGGTATACCCGAATCTGCCAATACAGGTATTTTGGATCTTGTATTGAGTATTTTCTTACTGGCTTCCCTGTCTGGCTTCCATACTCTTCTCCTCCCTCCTCCTCCCTCCTCCTCCTCCTCCTCCTCCTCTCCCTCTCCCTCCTCCTCCTTTCCCCCCTCCTCCTCCTTTCCTCCTCCTCCTCCTTCTGGTCTCATCCCTGGACCTTGACGCTTGAATTCTCTGGACTCTTGCTCTTTTGTCAGAATGACAAGGACCACTTGGTGGCCATTTTCACTTACAGGAATCCCAGATCTCTGGGGGACTTTAGCTCTCCCCATCATAAGACTTCTCACTAATCCTAGAGTGAATCTCCTGTGTGACAGCTCTTTAATAGTGTGTGTGTAAAAGAGAGAGAGACAGAGACAGAGAGAGAGACAGAGAGAAAAAGACAGAGAGACAGAGACAGAGAGAGATTTCACGTCAAAAGACATTGCATTCCCATCTCACCCTTGCCCTTCCCTTCTCCTTTTCCGATGGTCATTGGACTGGCTGGTTTTGTGTGTCAACTTGACACAAGCTAGAGTTATCAGAGCAGAGGGAGCCTCAGTTGAGGAAATATCTCCATGGGATCCAGCTGGAAGGCATTTTCTGTTAGTGATTAGTGGGGAGGGCCCAGTCCATGGTGGATGGTACCACTTCTGGACTGGTGGTCCTGGGTTCTGTAAGAAAGCAGACTGAGTAGCAAACCAGGAAGCAGCACTCCTCCATGGCCTCTGCATCAGCTCCTGCCTCCAGGTTCCTGTCCTGCTTGAGTTCCTGTCCTGACTTCCTTTGATGATGAACAGTGATGTGAAGTGTAAGCTGAAGAAACTCTTTTCTCCTCAATTTGCTTTGGGCCATGGTGCTCTGTCACAGCAACAGAGACTCTAACTAAGACAGCCATGTTTGAGACTTCACCCAGACTCAACCACCTACTGTAACTTCTTTCTAACTTCCTCTAGTCTCTCCATTTTCTACCTCTTCCAGAGTTTAGTTTTGAGTATCAATATTATAACAATGGCTTATTCCTGAGTTATCCTTTCATTTCTACTTCCTTTTCCCACCATTCATAATTCTAAAGAGGACACGACCTAAGAAACTGAGATACAGATTACTAAGAAATATTTATTTAGATTTACAGAATACAGAACATCCAGTGACCTCCAGATTATACCACACTACATAGCACCGTTATTCTTTGGTCCATTACTTAACACAAGGAATGTAAATGGCTGTGAGGTTTAACTTTCAAAAAATATACTATTTGTCTAAAGAATTTATGAAACAGGAAATTAAGTTCGATTGGCATGTTCAGCCCAAAGAAGGAAAAAAAAAATACATGTCTCAGTCCCAGATGATGAAGAACATACTATTACATATTCCTTGTTAAGTTTGATTGACATGTTCAACCCAAAGAAGGAAAAAAAAATACATGTCTCAGTCCCAGATGATGAAGAATATACTATCACATATTCCTCGTTAAGTTTGATTGACATGTTCAACCCAAAGAAGGAAAAAAAAATACATGTCTCAGTCCCAGATGATGAAGAATATACTATCACATATTCCTTGCTCTGGTTTCATTTCTGTTGATGTGATGAAATACCCAGACCAGGCAGAAACACTGCGGAGGAAGGGTTTATCTAGCTTACAGCTCCAGGTTACAGCTCCTATTTTTGGAAAAGTCGAGGCAGGAACTCAAGCAGCTAGTCATATCACACCCACCATCAAGAGCTGAGAGAAACTGAAACATCCATGTTGCCTGTTTGCTTACTGGCTTGCTTGCTTTCCTATTGCCCAGTTCAAGACTGAACCTACAGAACAGCGTCTCCTGGAGTGGACTGGGTCTTCCTACATCACTGAACAATTAAGACAGTTCCCCCACACAGATCTACCCGCCATCCAACTTGATCTAGAAAATTCCGCATGAAGATCGTCCTCTCGGGTGACTCCAGGTTGTGTCCACTTGACGGTTAAAGCTAACCAGCCCATGTTTTCTGCCCTTGCTCCATGCATCTCCTCTCAGTAAGTATAAAAACCATTTGCATGCCTGAGTTCCCAAAGGTGGTCTTTTTCAGGGGGAAGCAGCTGAGGACAGCACCATCTTTCTAGGGTGCCAGCATTTGAATAAATCTAAGACCTCTCAGTTTCCACGTATTCATTTCCCATGTACTGACTCTTAAGTAATGAGTAAATGGATTTAGGTCTGTTAACAAAAAGAAATCACAGCGTACTTTATAGAGCATTATAAGGCACATAGTAGGTGCTTAGGAATAAGACAAAAAGCTTTGCCATTGTCTTAATTAGGGTTTCTATTGCTGTGAAGAGACACTATGACCACAGCAACTCTTATAAAGGAAAACACTTAATTTGAGAAGGCAGTTTACAGTTTCAGAGGTTCAGTCCATTGTCATCATGGCAGGGAACATGGCAGCATGCAGGCAGACATGGTGCTGGAGGAGGAGCTGCTACATGTTGATAAGCAGGCAACAGGAAATGAACTGAGACACTGGGCGATATCTTAAGCATATATGAGACCGCAAAGCCCACCTCTACAGTGACACACTTCCTCCAACAAGACTACACCTACTCTAACAAGGCCACATCTCCTAACAGTGCCACTCCCTTTAGGGGCCAATTTCTTTCAAACCACCACAGCCATCGAGAAATTTATAGCATATTGGAGACAGGATACAACGTTCATAATGCTATTTTATCTTTAATGTCCATGGGATCTGAGTACACATCTCTTCTTTTATTCATCTCTGTTGTCTTTTTGGATTTAGTCTGTCTCAAGGTCAATCAGTTTTATTGATATTTTAAGAGAAACAACTTTGATTTAGCTGATTTCCTGTTTTCCATTATTATTTTACTTCTGCTCTTTCAGAAGTTACTTCTTTTCCTCACCTGGGGTTTGATTTGTTCATTTTTATGAATGGGTATGAACTATTCATATTAGTGAGGTTCAGACTGATGCTTCTACACGTTTATAGAGTCTGGACCAACCTCAGTTTTCATCCTCCGGTTCCCAACACCCTTCCCAATCTCTAGCAATCGCTACTCTATGTTTAGTTGACTTTTAAAGCTTCAATATATGAAATCCAGCATGAAGCACTTTAAATTAAAAGTTAGATTAAGTTAAAAGCTCTTCTAGTTTTTTTTTTTTGGACTGACTCATTTATTATCTGTGGATAACCCTCTTTATCCCTGATAGCTTTCCTTGTTCTTTTTAAAATGTAATTAATGTCTTTATGATAGAAGGTTACTTCAAATACCAGGAAATATGATCATCAGTAAGAAAGGAGTGTGTGGATGAGACATTCACAAATGTCGTGTTTTGGGTGCTGGGCTTAGGAAAAAGAGACAAAAACTACTTCTTCATGTGCAACGTAATTGGAGCCTGAATGTGTAAAGCTGGCATTAGTAAAGAAAAAAAAGTCCAATATGCTTGTTTCTGTATTTATTTTGTGTATATATTTCATTTAACTGGCCTAATCTGCGGAACCATTTCAAAACAAATATGAGACATCATGACACTTTATCCTTTAATACTCTAGCATGCATTTTAAAAAACACCTAAAGCCGTTCATTCTCTGATAATTACAATACCGTTATCGCACCTAACCATTAGTGATAATTCTCTAATCCACACTAAATACCCAGTTTTAGTCTCCCCCTTGCTTCCCATCTTCAGATGCCTCATCCACTCCTCTCTGGTTGGGCTCTGATTCCTGAGAGGCTGGCTTCTACAGCCTGCCTCAACCAGGCTTCCAATCAAGGTCCACCAATGAGAGGTGCCCACAGACACCGGAAGTAATGAGGTACACTAGCAAGAATCAGAGGGTCTGGGAGGAACTGGGTGCTTCCTCTCTTCTGCTCCCCACCAAGTTAGTGGCATGGTATCGGCTGCATCTACCACTCTCCCTCCTGTTAGGCAGCGCCCTGCTCAGCAACTGCTCTGAGGTCATCTGTCTCCCTCACTTGCTCCTTCGGTTCTCAGAGGGACCGGCAGTGGCTTCTCTGCCAAGCCATGGATGTGCCGGCAACTTACTGCTTCTTTTCATCCTGACCATACCTCTCAACAGTCTCTTCATGAAATGATTAAAGGTTGAGTTTGTTTAAGTTTGACATCTGTTTCCTGGGAAGATCCAGCCTCATATTTGAACAATTCATACTTCACATTCACCTGATGTGTGGTTTTATTTTTGGTGTTTTGTTGTTGTTGTTGTTGTTGTTGCTGTTTGGTTTTTCAAAACAGAGTTTCTCTGTGTAACAGCTTTGGCTGTCCTAGAACTCACTTTGTAGGCCAGGCTGGCCTCGAACTCACAGAGATCCACCTGCCTCTGCCTCCCAAGTGTTAGGATTAAATTGGACTGCCCAGTCCAATGTGTGATTTTTAACTTTCTTTTTTTTTTTTTAATCAAAATCCAATCAAGAATCTTGTGTTGGATTTATTCTGCCCCTTTTGTGTCTTAATCAAGACTCCTCCATTCTCTCTGACCTTTTTATGCCCATACCAATTGTCTAACAGAAGTCACACATGCTGAATGCGTCCAGTTTCTTCCTCATGCTATCACTTAGTATGTTCTTCTCTTTGTGCCAGCTTTAACTGGAATCTACTCAAATCTTTAGATCCAACTTCCGTTTTAACCCTGTTAACCAGAATACGGGTCATGTCATATAATTTACAAAGTATTGTCATAGGAGTCACATAGTGTTAGTAATAGTGGAATCATTGAATAGTAATTTCAAATTGCCAGAAAAGAATAGCCATGCTTATCCACTGTGATTCTAGAAGAAGCCCCACCATCTTATTAACAAGCAATCTCTAAGGGTGGTGCATTGATGTGATGCAAATCTCTGGTCCTCAGTGCTCTGCCTGACTGTTTTGACATCCATTATTTACCCTGGCCCACACTGACTGTTTCATTACATCTTGCAAACATTGTTTTCTGTTTCTATCATTACATCTTCTCCTATTAGATAGCATCCTTTCGTATGTAAGTGCTTTACTTTGAAAACAGAAGGGATTTGTTTTTCCTGATTAGAGTTGCTACAGTAAAAGCAGGGTAAAACCTCATCTCTCCCCCCACATTCAATTTCTGACTCTGAACTCAGGTAATCATTGCAATGCTAAAAACTGTCTATGCTGAATTGCATTAATGAGCTCTGACAGTTCTATACAATTAAGCCTAATTGGTTATCGGGGAAATTGAGTGCCATGCCTTCTCATATGCAATGAATTCAGCATGGCCTGCCTTTTCTGCTTTTAATTGTTACTGCAGCAGTGTCCAGGACAACCCTGGTCATCTGCACAGTTCTAGCACTAATAGAAATAGACCCTGGGTAGCACAAACTGTAAGAAGAAAAAAACATTATCAGCAGCCGGTAATTATATCACAATTAGATTGTGCATCTCGCAGAAGTACTCCAAATGCATTCTAAGACTACGTCTCCTCTGTGTGGTAGCTGTTAGTTTCACAAATCTTGGATGATGAGATTCCGGGTGCTAAGCTCCATTGTTCTGCTGCTTTCTCAATATGTATCCTGAACTAAGCCATTCTGATCCCTTAAGTGCTTCTGTCTGGAAGAAATAATGGATTTCTAAAAGCTAAGTGGTTAGACTGTTGGATTCTGTTTGGGTTTGTATATGCAGTCATTTTGGAGCTGGCCACTTGTTATCCTTAAGCGCCCTTTCGGGTGTCTTGGTCGCTTGCTGTTTGCCATCCCTGGTGTCTGCTGTAGGTAGCCAGAGCCATTCGCCAAGTGTCCTGTGGAGACTGTGCCCCGCTACTCAGGATGCTAAACCTCCTCTGGATGGCCCCAGCTCTTCTCTACAGTTACCCATCCGTAGCTATTCCTCAATTGCAAATGCTACACCAGATGGAGAGAAGCATCTGGAAAGAAAGGCAGATAGTATGGCCACTCAGCAGTTGACTAAATCATTCTCCAACAGGATCGACCGTAATTACCTGAAATTCCTAACATCCCGTCATCATTACAAGTAAAGCCTCCCACTACAGGTGATGAAACATTTATGGCCATTGAGAAAATATACAATGATTCATAGATGCCTCTAGGCTATAGGATATATAAACAATTGCACTATGGTCTGTCTGGTTATTGGAGTATTTACACTCAGAGCTGTTCCTTGTCTTTCTGTGTCTACTCCCCCACATTTGCAGATCTGTGCCCTGCAAACCACAATTCCCAGTGTGTTCATTTTCTGTCGAGGCATGGCAAATAACTACAGACTTAGTGACTTAAAATACCACTCATTTATTATCTCATAGTTTTGTAGTTCAGAAATCAAAGTTCAGTGTGCTGATTACTCTGACCTCATAAAGCTCATGTCAAGGGTCATCTTGCTTGACATCTTGCTTGAAGGTACCAGGTGAGAATCCCCTTCCTAACGCATTCAAATCAATGGCATCATTGAGATCCTAACAGTTAGAGGACTCAGCTCTCTTCCCTTGCTGGCCATCCATGGGAGATTGGGCCTGGCTGGGTTGCTGATGGGAGCATTTTCTGCAAGAAAAGCACAACCCTAGCTTGAAGCGGAGGTGAGGCATCGTAGGAGAAGCTAAGTACTTTAGGCACTAGGTAACACCATGTCTAGACAGTGAGTACTTCCTTTTCTTGTGCTAGGCACTGAACCTAGAGCGCCGACACTAACCATGTAATCTGCCAGCCCTGTGGCACTAGCTCGTCACGGTGGCAGAATCTAAGCCACAGAATGACAAACTGTGACCTATGGACCAAGTGTGGCAGGTAACTGTTTCTAAAACAGTCTCATAAGCTAAATGGTTTTAACTGTTCTCTTTTTTTAAGATTTACCTTTGTTATTTTTAATTCCTTGCTTGTGTGTACATGTGCGTGTACGTATGAGTACTATTGGAGGCCAGAGGTGGTGTATCCCTTGGAGATAGAGTTACAGGTTGAACTCCGTGGTGTGCCTCCTGGGAACACGCAAGAGTAATATATTCTTAGCCAGCTGGTGGTGGCACACACCTTTAATCCTAGCCCTTGGGAGGCAGAGGCAGGTGGATCTCTGTGAGTTCCAGGCCTGGTTTACAGAGCGAGTTCCAGGACAGCCAGGATTGTTGCAGAGAAAAACCTTGTATCAGAGGGGGTGGGGAAGTAATATGCTCTCTTAATTACTGAGACAGCTTGTTAGCCCCAGGTTTCAACTTTTCTAATTGCTACATTTTAAATGACTTACACATGCCTTTGCAAAATCATGTTTTGAGGCTTAGTAGCACAGGCTAAAAGATGTACTACCTGGCTCTCTACAAGAAAAAAATAGTAGAACTCCGAATTCTATGCAGAGCAACTTTGTGTCAGCTTAGTCAGAAGAGAGGCAGATTAAAAGGGAGGGCTGGAGCGGGGATGGGCCTTGATGATGAAGCCGGGAAGAGAAAGGAGACACCTAACAGAAAAAGCAAACTGGAAAACTTGGTAGCAGGGCCGTCCTAAAAAGTAAAATTGCCATTCAGAAGTCCCTGAAGCATAATATAATTTTTAAGTCTTTGTATAACTTATAATAAAAAAGTCTCTTGTTTTAATTTACATATCATTTGGTTACTAATAAAGTTGGATTTCTTTTCATATGCTAATTTGAAGAGTTGCAAATGAATGCTACAAATAAAATGAACAGATTTATGAAACAAGGAGGAAGCAAAAATAGTTAATATCCATAAAACTAGTTATCTACAAAATGGAAATTATATTAAAAGTCTCAACCAAAAAAATGAGCAAATGTTTACTTTTAAATTAATTATTAATATATTCAAAATCAAGACACATTTGAAGCATTAGTTCTGAGTTTAAGACTTAGTGACTGGACACACTTAAACATCAAGGGCAAGTTCCCAGTGCTTGATACTAGTTCACTCACTGCTGGCTTGTCCAGACTGTATAGTCGTATCCTCAATATGGATATTTTGCCCTCCATCAAGAAAGAAACCCTCTGTGGTTGGTTGAATGAGAATGACCCCCATAGGCTCATATGTTTGAATACTTGGTCAAGAGTTGGTGGAACTATCTGGGAAGGATTAGGAGGTGTGGCCCTTGGGAGAGGAGGTGTGTCACTGCAGGTGGGCTTTGAGATTTCAAAAGCCCATGCCATTCCAAGTTAGCTCTGTTTTGTGCCTGTGGATGAAGATGTAGGTTCTCAGCTACTGCTCTGGTGCCATGCCTGCCTGCCTGCTGCCATGCTCCCTGCCATGAGGGTTATGGATTCTAACCAACCCTCTAAAACCATAAATCCTTAATAAACTCTTTCTTTTATAAGTTGCCTTGGTGTGGTGTTGTATCACAGCAGTAGA
Source organism: Peromyscus eremicus (assembly GCF_949786415.1). Lineage (NCBI taxonomy): Eukaryota > Metazoa > Chordata > Mammalia > Rodentia > Cricetidae > Peromyscus > Peromyscus eremicus. The sequence goes on along the minus strand of NC_081427.1, from coordinate 39,213,374 downwards.
AAAGTAACTAAGACATCCTCTTTAATGATCAAGTTAGGATTCCACCATAGTCTCCTCCTCTAATAGATGCTCCTTTGTATGAACAGTTGGCTCTGTCTTCTACATCAGGACTTTGACAAAACAAGCTAGAAGTTTTTGTGTCTGAAAGCAAGAACAGAGTCAGGATCTAAAGAGTGCACATCAAAAGCACACTGGCCCTAAATTGAGAAGGCTCTTTGTTGTTGTTGTTGTTGTTGTTGTTGTTGTTTTATTCTTTTACTCTTTGGGGGGGGGGTCCACCACCCAGCTCCCAAGTAAATCACACACGGAGGCTTATTCTTAATTATAAATGCCCAGCTTTAGCTTCGCTAGTTTCTTGCCAGCTTTTTTAACTTAACTTGTCTACCTTTTGCCTCTGGGCTTTTTCCTTTTCTTACTTCTGTATATCTTACTTTTACTCTTACTCCATGGCTGGCTAGGTGGCTGGCCCCTACCATCCTCTTCTCCTTGCTCTCTTGCTCTTTCTTCTTTTCCTCCCAGATTTCTCCTTCTATTTATTCTCTGCCTGCCAGCCCCTCCTATCCTTTCTCTTGCCTCGCTATTGGCCATTCAGCTCTTCATTAGACCATCAGATGTTTTAGACGGGTACAGTAACACAGCTTCACAGAGTTAAACAAATGCAACATAAAAGAATGCAACACATTTTTGCATCATTTAACAAATATTCCACAGCATAAAACAAATGTAGCACATCTTAAAATAATATTCTACGGCCGGGCGGTGGTGGCGCACGCCTTTAATCCCAGCACTCGGGAGGCAGAGCCAGGCGGATCTCTGTGAGTTTGAGGCCAGCCTGGGCTACCAAGTGAGTTCCAGGAAAGGCACAAAGCTACACAGAGAAACCCTGTCTCAAAAAAACAAAACAAAAAAATAATAATAATATTCTACAGCACCTATTGGCAAAGTGAAGATGATCTATGTGAAAAGAAATCAGTGTTTATCACAGAGAGAAACACAGGAAGCCAACAGTTCATAGCCATACTCAGAACAATTCACACTTCCCACATGAGTCACCCACCATGCCCCCTTTTTACTACCAAAATGGATAAAAGGATTGAGGCTGTCTTAGGGTTTTTTTTATTGCTGTGAGGAGACACCATGACCATGGCAACTCTTATAAGGAAACATTTAATTGGGAGGGATCACTTATAGTTTCAGAGGTTCAGTCCATTATTATGGTGGCGTGCAGGCAGATGTGGTACTGGAGCTGAGAGCCCTACGTCTTGACTCAGAGGCAACAGGAAGTCAACTGACTGTCACACTGAGTGAAGCTTGAGAAAAGAGATCTCCAAGCCTGTGTCACACTTCCTCCAACAAGACCACACCTCCTAATAGTGCTTGCTACTCCCTTTAGGAGCCATTTTCTTTCAAACCACCACAGAGGCTTTAATTTCTCTGAAAAAAAAAAAAAGAATCTATGTTTCAACTTACTCAAAATCTGGACAGCATCAAAAATTTCCACCCAATGCATGCAGAATGACAGACTTAGAAATTTAGGAGAGTCACCATTTGCTCATCTCAATGAGATAATAGACCTAGCAAATAGTCAATAAATCATTATAATATCTACCACTGTTATATGGAGCCACCTCCTGGTACATCAATCCTAACATCACTAAAATTGATAGGCCTTGGCATTGTACTTCATGATACAATGCCATAGGGATGGTAAAGTTCCAGTTATAAATCATTCTTACCAATAAAATTGATGAACTTAGACAAGCTTTGGGCACTCACAACCAGTTTAGTGGAAATGTTGAGAATGGAAAACTCCTTAAAATGACACATAAGAAGCCAGCAGTCAAACTCAATGTGGAATTCTCTGGGATAGAAAGGATAAATAATTGTATTTTGAAAATGGGAGTGGGTACAGATTATAAGATGCAGCAGCCATGACAACCAAATGCTGTGTTCAGCCCTTATTTCAGTCTCCATTTGAAAGACAAACGCAGGCGTAAAAAGCATTTGGGTGATAATAAATTTTAACTTTTAGTGGGTATTATAGAAAACCAGGAATCCACTGTTAATTCTGTTGGGTACAATCATGACACTGTGGTGTGTGTGTGTGTGTGTGTGTGTGTGTGTGTGTGTGTGTGTGTGTAAATAGTCCTTACCTACTGTAAATGTTCTACTTAATTTCCCTTGGTCCTCTATAGAAGACACGTGAGCTTCTAAACAGGCCGGCCTGATCTAAACCAGCCTTTGTTCCCCTTGATGGGGTGAACCACACAATGACAGGTAAACTGGAGAGGGAAGACTGAGCTGCAAATTTGTGTTGTGAATACACAAATACATTCTATCCCAGAGGATTCCACATTCAGAGTTTGGCTGCTTGCTTTCCATATGGCGTTTTAAGTTGTATGCCCAGCATTTCCTCTAAACTAGTGTGGGCCCTCACAGCTTGTCTAGGCTCATCAATTTTATTAGTCAGAATGATTTCTAACGGGAATTACCATCCCTGGGGCATTGTATCATTGTCGGTTGAGGTGATGTCTGGATAGGCTCTCCTGCACTTAGGGAAGGGCTTACAAATACATTTTGTACTTCAGCAGAAATTTACATCTATGCAATTAAGAAGCAATTGTTGAAACCATGAAGTCAGTCACCAAATTTTCCATGATATTAAGCTATCTGGTGAAACTGTGAGTGCGGATGCAAATGCCTTGAGGATGTGTGACCGTGTAGTCAGACCCTGGATCAGATCTGTCACATCAAGGCAAATGTTCTCTATGGACAGTGGATGCCTAAGAACCTGCAAGGAGCTAGAGGCCCACTGTACCAGGATTTTTCTTCTGGGCCACCAACCAGCTCCCAAATCATGACACAGAGTCTTATTATTTTTAGTTTTGAATGCTCAGCCTAGCTTAGACATATTTCTGCCTAGCTCTTTTAACTTAAACTAACATGTTTCTCTTTATCTTTTGCCTCGTGTCTTTTTTTTTTTTTTTTAACCTTCTCATACTTTTTTGATGTCTCTGTCTGGCTGGTTGATGGCCCCAGGTGAGCCCCTCATTCTCTCCTCCTTCCTCTCTCATTCCTTCTTCTTCTCTTCTCTTTTTGAGTCTAGATTTCTCCTTCTATTTATTCTCTCTGCCCGCCAGCTCCACCTATCCTTTCTCCTGCCTACCTATTGGCTGTTCAGGTGCCTTAGGCAGGCAAGGTGAACTAGATGTAGCACATCTTTATATAATTAACACACATCCTTACCTGGCTAAACAAATGCAGCATAAACCAATGTAACACATCTTTACATAGTTAAAGTATTCCACAACCCCCAACACCGCCCCCCCCCCCACCATGTAAGGCTGTAAAAGGCCAGCTGTCCTGCTCTTGGAGATTCTGCTATGCTAATCTTTTCTTTTGCTCTTGGGCTTTTTATTCCCCAACTGCAAAGTTTAGAATACCAACTCCACTTCTCCCATAAACCCTATGAAATTCACTATATTGTCAATTCCAAGATTTGTAGTGAGTTTTATTTTTTAGGAATGTGTATGTGAAATTAACTATGGACCAAAACCAAGGATTTTTTTTTAAACACTTACTAGAAACTTGATATAGAACTAACTATGAAAATCCCCCTTGGGCTGGGAAATATCTCTGTTGGTAAAGTGTCTGGAATACAGCATGAAAATCTGAGTTTGGATTCACCAGAATCCACATTAAAAAAACAAAAACAAAAACAAAAAAACCCTGATGTGTGGCTTGTACCTATAACCCTAGTAGTGGAGGTAGGGGTTGGTGGAGACTGGGGGATCCCTAAAGCTCATTGGCCAGTCAGTCTAGCTGATGAAGCCAATGAGCTTTAAGTTCAGTGAGAGACCCTGCCTTTCAAAACTAAGGTGGGGAGCAATTGAGGAAAGATGTTTGACATCTACCTGTAGGCGCCACAAGCAGACACACACACACACACACACACACACACACACACACACACACACAGAGAGAGAGAGAGAGAGAGAGAGAGAGAGAGAGAGAGAGAGAGAGAGAGAGAAAGAGAGAGAGAGAGTTCATATATTACATACACACAAAGAACACACATTATAAATTAATTAATTAATTAATTTCTCTGTGATGTCTTGCTTTTTAAATTTTGACAAACAGGACTACCACCTGTCTCAAGGATTTCTAAAGCTGTATATAATAAACCACCCAATATGCTGTCTAACATGTGCAAGGGACTGAGTAAATAGTAGCTATTATTATCCATCGACAAGCTTCTGTTGTCTACCCGTTGCTGTTGAGGCGGACAGTCACACAGGAACCAGGCCAACCAGTCTGCAGGTATTTTGACACTAACACTCAGTGGCTCTCCTACCCTCACATCTGTCCTGGCAAGCCTCAGAGACACAAGTCTCTCTTGGTTCTCTCGCATCATCTGCAGGCAAAGCCCAAGTGAGCAGTTCCACCCCAAGCCACAAGCCTGGTTTGTTACGGACGGCTCAGAAAACCATGAGGCCCTTACAGCAGCAAAGTCAGCTTTGGTCTAGTAAACTGCAACAAGGTCCTATGACACTTGCTGTGGCTTTTCCAGGCACTCTACTGCCAATTTGTGATAAACCATGGCCGATAGCTCTTCTCAGAGGAATGAATAACTTTAGAGCTTCATTCAAGGCCTCCATTATCACCCACGTCACCCCAGTGCCCCCTCATGGATTCTGGCTTCAGAAGTTTGGTCAAATAAAATCTTGCAAAGAATTCTATCCACAGAAGAGTGTTTATTCTGAGAAAACAGGTGGAAAGGGAACTTGACCAGAGACTCGAAGAGCCGGTTGGTCTGTGTTCAACATGGCTGTCCCGTGGACATTTTAGTAGAACTTCCGGGGAGTTTGAAAGCACAGCTCTGAACTGAAAGCCGAGATCTATCCTCATGGGAGCTTTCCTGGGGATTGTTGACTTAGTGTAGAGAGAGACAGTCTTCAAAAGACCAGAAATGTTTCCTTCAATGGGAATTTACAAAAACTGACTGTGTTCAGGAGATTGAGTCCAGAAGGAGCATTTTAAAAGCATAAAAGGAGAAGTTTGCATACATTACCTGGATACAAAGTTCTCTGATCATGGAAGCTCCAAGCAGGAGTTTGCCTCAGCTCATGGCTGGAGGTGCCATTGCTAGCTGGGTAAGTGGTCTACGCAGGGCACCTTTCTGAGCTGTTGCAACCTTAAAGAATGTTAAAGACATACTTTGTGACATAGAGCTGGGTGTGCATAGGAACATTCAGAACACAGGGTGTGTGTGGAGGGAGACATCTCTGCTGGTCCTTGAAAAGCTCTGAAGAAAGTCATTATCTCAGGCAGACCTGAAAAATTTCCAGGTTTTCCTGGAATTTGGGGGAATCCCTTTGTATTTTCCAGATGATCCTGGAGAAATTGGGGTTCCTTCTTGAGGTTGTTAGTTTCAGTAACAAAAGAATTTAAAAATAGATTCCAACAGAAGGTTGACAACAATTTTACTAGAGTTTGAAAGAAGAACACTCTTCTTTATGTGTTATGGTGATATTTTATTTGTGCTGAAATGTGATTTTATTTGTATGTTAATAAATAAAGTTGTCTGGGGATCAGAGCTAAAAGCAAGCCATTTAGCAGAAGTCCGGTGGTGGTGGCATATGCCTTTAATCTGATCACATGGAAGGCAGAGTCTCTTCGTAGTCAAGGACACAGCCAAGTGGAGACCATAACCTTGAATCCCAGTACGAACCATAGAGACCTGGAGGTCTATATAGACAGGCAGTGATGAGGAAATCATGTGGTTGGGTCTAGAGCCAATGAGAAGGTAGAACAGAAAGGCAATAAAAAGATAGGTCACACAGGAGAAGGGCTCTCTCTCAGGGGAAGAGATGGCAGTGACTGGTAAGCTAAAGGTAGTCTTGGGCTTCTCTAGTGCTCTGATCTCTTAGGCTTTAACTCTGTATTTGGCTCTGTGTTTCTTATTTACTAAGACCATTTAGAATTTCATCTACACAGGGTAGCAAAGCTATGAATCTCAGTGGCTGCCTAGAGGGGGAGAGGACAGGAGGGGAGGGGAGGGGAGGGGAGGGGAGGGGAGAGAGAGGAGAGGAGAGGAGAGGAGAGGAGAGGAGGGGAGGAAAGGGGAGAGGAGGGGAGAGGAGAGGAGAGGAGAGGAGAGGAGAGGAGAGGAGAGGAGAGGAGAGGAGAGGAGAGGAGAGGAGAGGAGAGGAGAAAAGACCATTCCATTGTGTTACCAGTATAGAGATCACAACATGGCAGCAGGTAGCCACATGGTATGGAAGGGGGTTTAGGGAAAAGTAAGGAAGCCCAACAAACCAGGAAAAGCATATGTAGGTTCTGGTTCTCATCTAAATGAAAGAGATGGGGAAAAAAAGAAAAAGATAAAGTCAGTCCTGACTCAGAGAGGTGAACAGAACCAACCTGCCTCATGGTGGCTTGACTTGTAAAGATTGGGCTATCAGATGGGAATTCTGGGAAAGAAAAGTACAGTGTTTCATTACAGGAAACATTATTCCACCAGCCCCCTTAGCATGCCTTAAGATGAACCTGTCTTCCTAGAGATGATCCCTTGGCCAGTGATTGACATGGCCCAACTAGAATATTAGTCTCCATCCAGGCCAGAGATGCTAGTCTCTTGACCAGAAGTCGGTTTTTCTGAATGGGCCTTTATTGTCGATCTAACACTGGCTCCAGGTTTGTCTGAGTCCCTACCCAAAACTATTTGCACTTTGGGATCTTCCATTTTCCCAGGGAAGGAGGCCTGGGGTTTCTCCATGATGCTCCGGGGATTCCTGTCTCCTCTCCCCTGTCTGGCGGCTGAGGATCTGACTAGCCCTCTAGTTGTTCACTCTTTCTCATTCAGTCTTCCTTGGCTCAAGGTATCCCCAGACTGAATCCAGGATGAGACTGGGTACCACATCCCATGGAAGGTCGTGCTCAGGGCAGTGACATAATCTGGGGGGAAGAAAAAGGAAAAGTGAGCAGCGGCTTCTGCAAGCCAGTGAAAGAAATAAAAGGAGGGGAGACACTGGAGCAGAAAGAAACCGCCGCCCACACCTACAGCCTTACATGCTGATGTGACCGCTACACGTTTCTTAACTTCGCAAAGATGCAGAGGTTCTTTAATAAGATCCTGAAAGGATTCCATTTTGGAGAAGTTAGGACCTTCTGGGACATTGTTTCCCACAAAAGCATCAACTTGGCCAGTCTTTTGTTATCTAGATTTTAGTCAACTTGCCTCAGTCTACTCATATTTTTTTTTTTTCAAGCAGAGGTGATCATGGAGACATGCCCTGCTAAGGGATGGAGCAACAGTGTTATGTGTGCCATCCATGCAGAAGTCCAGATGACTGCAGAGCTTTCTTCCCAGACAGTGTAACATGCCCATGGAATGTTCTAACAGGGAAGACAGATCTCCAATTGTTTCCTACAAAGCGCTCCCAGACCCGAGTTCTCAGTGCCTTGCTCACAAGCTAGAGAACAAGCTCTTACACGTTCTAGAAAGGAAGGCTCTGGAAGCTCAGGGGCAGCCTGTTCTCCAAAAAAACAGATGTTGGTTTGAAATTGAATCCTAGATAGAGTAAGAATGCGAAACACGTAATCGATTGGAGGGGAGAGGTTGCCCCTTCACCAGAGTGACAGACAGGGTTATCAATCATGACCATTGTGAGCATGCACTGTTAGGGGAGAATGGAGGAGATTGTTTAAAAACCCATTCAAAACAGGAATAAGAGGGAAAACAATGTCAAAACCGATACAGGAGCTTTGAGAAGCAAAACAGAGAAATAGATGTCACACATGACACTTGCTGTTCTGACGTTCTGGAGCTAGCTATCCTGGGTGTCTTAAGAATAACTTCACACACACACATACAAAAAAAAAAAAAAAAAGGAAAACAAGCTTTAAAAGAATTACCACCAATCTTCTAGGTTCCAAATAAATTGGTAATAAATAGAGTAAAAATTTTTGACTTAAAATTTAGGTAAAGTTTAAGAATATTCACGTTCCTAAAGCCAGCCCAATTTAAAAGTTTTATATGGGATTGTTTCTAAATTAGATCCAAGAAAATTTCAAGTTTATTTGCCTAGATCCAATGGTCTAAAATAAAGAGGAGTGTGAATATTACCTATTTGGAAAGTTGCTGGACTTAAGTTGTATTTCTAGCAGAAAGATAACCCCAAAGGGGAAAAGAAGACTTCCTTGAGGATGTGTTCCAGAAACACGGACACTGGCTATTATTTATCCAAACAACTTTGTGTAGTGTGTGGTATAAATACTCTTAATGCATTTGAAGCATGCATTAATTGTCTGTGGTTGCATTAAAAACTTACTCCCGAATTTAAGAGCTTTAAACAACCATTATCTCACATAGTCTTTAGGGTCAGGAATCCATGAGAGGCTTAGGTAGATGCTGGTGACTCACAGGATTATTGTCAAGCTGTCACTTGAGGCCAAAGCCATCTGAAGAGTGGGCAGGGCCTGAAGAATCTGCTCCCAAACCTGTTCACATGGCTCTGGACAGAGCGACTGGAGTGGGATGGAAACTCTGGTGTCTTGGAAATGATACAGCATCTCTTCCTATCTTACTTTAATGTAGATGAGTACGGTGTGGGAGGGGACAACGTAAGTGTGTAAGTACCAGGAGAAGGATGTGCTACAGACTGGCTATCAGAGTCTTCCCTCGGGACCCTTAGGAGCCATGTCTCTCCTACATATAAAATGCATTCACTCCCCTCTAACACTGCTGAAAGTCCCATTTATAACAGCATCAGCTCAAGAATCAGGGTCTTAGCGTTTTAATTACATCCAGTTACATACACGATTCTTCAGACACAGTTCCTGTATTAGTCATTTTTCTCATTGCTGGGGGAAAATACCTGATAGAATCAACTTAAGAAAAAAAAATGACTTACTTTGATTCATCATGGTGGGGAGATATGGCGACAGAGTGTGAGGCAGGGTCAGAGGACAATGAATGCTGATGATTGGCTCCACTTCCCATTTGTATTTAGTCTAGAACCCTAGTCCATGGAATGGTACTACCCACATTTAGGGTATGTATTCCTCCCTCCATCAACCCAATCTAGAAACCCCTTCAGAGATATGCCCACAGAGATATGTCACTAGGCGATTCTGGGTACTGTTAGATAGACAACCCAAATGAACCCTCATAAGAACTGTTTCCATTAATCAAAAAAATAAAAAAAAACAGCAACAACAAAACCAGAAAAAGAAACATACACACAACTACCATGCACTATCATAGCAGGAACAGGATAAACATCCCATGTATTAGTATTCTAAAGGAGATAAACTGGAGGCACACAGAAGTCCATGGAGCAGCTCTCAGGCCCAACCAAAATATGTTGAATGACCTTCAGGCTCAGTCCTGTTCTGGGATCATCCCATACCTCTTGACTATACCTTCTGAGTTAGCCTTCCTTTTTTTTTTGAAATTTAGTATATGGACATGGATTTTTTTTTTCCTCAGCTTTTGGTACAATAGGGACAGGGTGGGTACAAAGGCCCCTTGACTGTCTCTATCCCTTTGAGTTCTTATTAGAAAGATATCTGCTGATTTTTAATTTTTTTTAATTTAAAACTTTTTTTTAAACTTTTATGAATCTCCTGTGAGTTTTATCGGGGGCTCTATTAGAGAAAAGTCACACAAATATGTCTGCAAGATATTTAATCCCTTTTTCAGCTTGTGATTTTGTGAAAGGTTGTTGGGAAATATTATTTTAAGGTGTGTTACTTTTGTTTATGTTGCATTTGTTTAACTCTGTGAAGCTGTGTTACTGTACCTGTCTAAAACACCTGATGGTCTAATAAAGAGCTGAACGGCCAATAGCAAGGCAGGAGAAAGAATAGGCAGTGCTGGCAGGCAGAGAGGATAAATAAGAGGGAGAAGGAGGAGCACCCAGAGAAGGAAGAAGACATTAGGGGCCAGCAACCCAGCTACACAGCCAGCCATGGAGTAAGAATGAAAGTAAGATTTATAAAAGTAAGAGAACAGGAAAGGCCCAGAGGCAAAAGGTAGACAGGGATAATTTAAGCTAAGAAAAGATGGCTAGCAACAACCAAGCTAAGGATGAGCATTTATAATTAAGAAGAAGCCTCCATGGGTGATTTATTTGGGAGCTGGGTAGCAGGCCCCCAAAAGAGAAAACAAAAACAAAACAAAACAAAACAAAAAACCAACAACAAGGGCAATGTTCTTAAGCTTCTTAGAAACCCTATTTTGAGAAGATCTATAAATCATAGCCTTAAAAACTTTGAAGGGCTCCTTGGTTTGAATGGTGATTCCCCCACAAAGGTTCATATATTAAAGGCTTAGTCCCCAAGGTGGCGGGGTGGCACTATCGGGAGGTAATAGAAACTTTATGAGATGGGGACTAGTGAGAGATCTTCAGGTCATTGGAGGCATCCTTGTTTTCATTCTCTGGACATCCAGTCATTGATCTGCTTCTAACGCACTCCCTCCACTGCCATCCACCAAGAAACGAGGCAGTCAATGAGCCTTACTGAGCCTGCCCTCCCTACCCTATTTGGAATTTGAGTCTTCAAAACTGTATGCTAAATATATCATTTTCTTTTTATAAGTTAGCTGCCTTGACTGTTTCTCTGTAGTGATAAAAAGCTGACTAATACAGTAGTCTTTTGTGTGTCTGATATGGTACTTCTTAGGTTTTACTTTTGATGGTTTTGAAATCATAGCAAAGAATTTATAGTCATGCCCTCAGCTTCAACTTTGGGCCATGTTTCCATGACAGTGCCCTGGATTTGACCCTTGCTTTTAAGGAATTTCTTAAGTTTTAAAATTGTTCGCTCTCTCTAGAGGCTGGGGCTCTTCAAATCCTAGCTCCTCTCCAGTTAGCAAGTCTCCCCTTAGCTTATGTCTCTCCCCTTGCATCTTACAAAGGGCTAAGGGGAGCCAGATGGTTCCTTCAACAGGCTGTCTTGAAATTTCCTTAGCTGGATCATCCAGTTTTTGATTTACATGCTCTGCTTTGCACATCACTACACACAACACTGTTTTTAAGATTTCTGGCTCTACCTCATAGGACTCAAAGACCTGTTTTCAACACAATTTTTCTCACTTTATTTTAAACCTCAACCAGAACATGACTATGGTCCTTAAATTCTTTCCAGCTGCCTCCTTTGCCTAGTTCCAAATCCATGCCTACGTTCTGGCTATTCATTATGGTTGTCTATTGCAAACAAATCACCCCAAAATCTGGTATGTTAAAATAATAAACACTTATTATCTCACACAATTCCAGAGAACCGGGAATCCAGGAATAGCTCAGTTGAGATTTTTGGGCTCAGGGTCTCATATGAGGCTTCAGTCAACTATAAGCCAAGGCTGAGTGGGGCTGAAGGGTCCATATCTAGTCTTATTCATAGGGCTGCTGGCAAAATGACTTCCCTATAGGAATGAACAAACACAGCAATGAGAGACAGAGAGAGAGAGAGAGAGAGAGAGAGAGAGAGAGAGAGAGAGAGAGAACACATCTTCATAATCTGAGCTCAGAAGTTACATACTGTTACATCTACAATATTGTATTAGTCATACAGATGAACTCATAAAAATGGAGAGGGTGTGACTACCTGAGGTTGAGATTACTGGGGGATAATTTTGGAGGGTATCACAGGGTAAAATGTCTCTCTTCCCAGAGCCCATTGAAAAGTAGCTGAAAGAATGCAAGAATGAAGCAGAGAAGTAAAAATCTTCACTTTTTGGTATTTAAAAGGCTAATTGGAGGAGGCTTAGACTGGACACAAAGAGTGTCAATACCTGACTTCAGAATTGGAATTAGCCACCTAAATAAGGAAGTGCAAGACGATTATTATTATTATTTTTTTGCCTCCTCCAGAGTTTATCACACAGACAGCAAAACATAAAGTACTTTGATGTGATTAGGAGGAATCTACAAAAGTAATGACAAGTCAGAACAAGGACTGAGAAAGGACAGTGGTGTGCCTCTCTCTCTTCTTCCGTACACACAGAACTAGGAGCTGGAAAATCAACCGTAATCTCTCTGTTTTCCAGAAGATCACAGAAGGTGTAGGTTGAACACGTCCAGCGCTGGGCCCCAGTGCTCGGGGATTTGCATTCCTTTACAGGTTCATAGGAAATGCTGATGTGGCCGGTCTGAGAACCCTAGTTTAATATTAGCCAGACACCTACAGTGCATGGGTATTTTAAACGTCTGCCATTTCTTACTTGCATTCCCATTAGTCTTCGTAACAATGTAAGGCCGGCTTCATCAACCCCTTTCCCGCAGTTAGGCCAAGTTTCCACCCTCCTTGCCCTGCAGAACCAATTTCAACCAGGTCTGGCTCCAAAGTCTGTGCTCCTTCTTCTGTAGCCGGTTGTCATCAGTTACTAAGAAGGGAGTATTAGGAGGAGCTTGAGACTAAATAATTTCCTAGAACTATTTCCTAACAGCTCCATTGCTGATCTTCTTATCCTGAGGTCGCAGGCACAACCTGTTCCATTTCACTTTGCCAAGCAAATTGTAGGGCTGGGGAGAGAGCGCACTTAACGAAGTGCTGCAGCGTAAGCCGGAAGACGCGAGTTTGATCTCCAGCACCCGAGAACAAAGCTGACCATGGTGGCAGGCGCTTAGAATCCCACCCCTGTGGAGACAGGTGGAGCCCTAGAGCTGGCTAGCTAGCCAGCCTAGCCAAGTTGGGGAGCCCGAGACCCCAAAGAGAGATCCCGTCTCAAAAATTAACCCTAAGGAATGATACTTGAGGATGATCTCTGGCCTCTATAAGCACACATGCATGCCGCGATTGACCTCAGAGGTAGATGAGAAAGATGGAGACTTACAGTGAGCTAGGAGTCTAATAGTTTGATCAAAAAAAAGAAGCTAGAAAATGTCCAGCCCACCAAATAGCTGGCTGTTTGCCCTCTGTGGTCGCTCTTGGCTTCTCACTCTTTGCTACAACACAGCTGCTTTGCCCTCTGACACCATTGTGTTTCTCCTCCCCAGGAGCGAGCAGAGAATGGAAGACTCTTCAGTTCCCTTGTGGAGGGCCAGTTCAGACTGACCCCACTCCTCCACGCGGGGAGCCCTCCAAGGGCCCCTGCCCTGAAGGAGCATTGCCTTTCAGGTCTCTGAAACTCCTGTCTCTGTCCCTTCAGACATAGGGGCTGCACCTGCCCTCGGAGTTCCCCACTAGCCATGGGGTTCCCCGCTCCTCGCTCGCACTTTTGTAAATAATACTCCCTTCTTGCATATGCTCATTGGATTTTCTATTTCCTCAAGACCCTCCATGAGCATCTCTCTGAGGGCAGTTAAGAGTCTCTGTGAGTTCGAGGCTAGCCTGGTCTAAAAAGCGAGTTCCAGGAAAGGCGCAAAGCTACACAGAGAAACCCTGTCTTGAAAAACCAAAAAAAAAAAAAAAAAAAAAAGAGTTTCTGCTTTCCTCAATCCAGCTCAGGTGACTTAGCTTAAGGTTCCTGCCTTCTTCTCAGAACTAGGTAAGTCCATGGACTTGCTGCTGCCTCCCAAACGGTCAGCCCCCACCAGCACTCTTGGTTTAAAGGTGTAAAACACCTCCTTCTGGCCCTATATGTTTACTCTATAGGTACACCCAGGAGAACTTGGGAGGCGCTGCTGGCAGAATTCCCGTCATCAAAATTCCCGCTGTATTTTAGAACCCCACAATTTTCTCTCTGACACCAGCCACTTACTCTAACAACAGGTAAATCATCCCGGAAAGGAAAACAGAGATACAGTTGTCAGTCAAAGACGTTTATGCTAAACGAGTTTCAGCTGTTTCCTATTCTGGCAGCCAGCTGCAAGCCAGGTTTGACAAAAGACAAAGGGAAATCTACCTAGATTCAAGAACAGTGGTGCTCAGGGCGTGTGGGGAGGGTGGTTCTGTCTTCTGGAAGGCACCTTGGAAATGGGGGTTTGGAGGTGGATCCTGAACTGAAGATTAAGGGCCAGGGATGCTTGTCAGCCTGCCGTGAAAGAGATAACCCAAACACCAGAGAATAACCCTGCAGGAACTTTAATGTTCCAAGAATATTTACGTTGCTGAAAAACCTGTTTATGATTGTCTAGGCAGAGGGGAGGCAGGCAAGGGAGTGGTAAACATTTCTGTACGTAGAGCATTCATGTTCACTGAAGTTCCCATCAAATTCAGTTGCCACATAAACTGATGCAATTGCAGCATATGTCTTGTTGTTGGGTTTAAATTTTACTCATTTGTGGAAACCCTATTCTCAGTCTGTATGAGCAGCTGTAACATTTAAGGCAGTTCCATAAAAGTATTGAGTGCCTGACAGTCAACTGGATTATGTATTAGTCCCAAGATGATGTATTCTCTTGTGATGGTGGTGGTGGCTTTTACAACAGGGTCTCACATAGCCTAGGATGCCCTCCAACTCACTATGTAGCAGAGGCTGGCCTTGAACTCATGTCTCCACTCCAAGTGCTGAGATTACAGACATGTACCACCCACGGTTAACCTGTGGAATGGCATTCTACTGTACATAATGAAATCTATAAAGAAAATATCCCTACATATAGAATGAAAAACCAACAATTTAGTAATAAGAATATATATGTGTATATATATATACATATATATATATATATATATATATATATATATATATATATGACAGTTGAAATATTTCTTTTCTGTGGTTCATTTGCAACAGTGCTTGCCACGCAAGTCTAAGGACCTGAGTTTGAATCCCCAGGACCATGTAAGAGGCTGATCACAGTGGTGCACACCTATAATCCCAGCGCTGGGGAGATGGAGCCAGGAGCATCCCTGAAGCTCCCTAACTAGCCAGTTTAGCCAATCAGTGAGATACATGCTCAGTGACAGGCCCTGTCTCAAAGAAGGAAAAGAAAGAAAAGCGGAGGCTAAGAAAGACTGTTGACATCAACCTCCAGCCTCCACACCCCTCACAACCCCCCTCACATCTCTGTGTACCCACATATGACCGCTGTAGAATATCACTTTAAGATGCGGTACATTGTTGATGCTGTGGAACATTTGTTTAACGATGCAAAGATGTGTTGCATTCTTTTACGTTGCATTTGTTTAACTCTGAGAAGCTGTGTTACTTTGCCTGTCTAAAACACCTGAATTGGTCTAATAAAGAGCTGAACAGCCAGTAGCTAGGCAGGAGAAAGGGTAGGCGGGGCGGAGGCAGAGAGAATAAATAGGAGGAGAACTCTGGGAAGAGAAGATCGAGGAGCAAGAAAAGAAGAAGAGGACATCAGGGGCCAGGCACCCAGCTATACAGCAAGACATGGAGTAAGAAGTAAAGAAAGATAAACAGAAATAGAGAAAGGTAAAGGCCCAGAGGCCAAAGGTAGATGGGATAATTTAAGAAAAGCTGACAAGAAAAAAGCCAAGCTAGGACCGGGCATTCCTAAGAAAGAATAAGCCTCCGTGTGATTTATTTGGGAGGTGGGTGGCGGGCCCCCCAAAGAGCCAAGGAGTAAAACAACCACCTACATATGACCTTGTACCACACACACATACAAACAAAATTTCTTTCCAGAATAGTCCAAGGTATCTGGCAAAGTACTGACTTGGTTTAAAAGTGCAAACCACCTGCTTCTGGCCCCAGGCTTGCTTTGTAGGTAGACAAATGGCAGGGGGACTTGGAAGGCGCCACTGGCAGAATTCCTGTCATCAGATTCCTGTTATGTTTTAGAACCCCACAATTTTATGCCTCTTACCAGCTTTAACAGTAATAAAAGCCTAATGGGCACTGTGCTCAACTCTACCCTGTAGCTAGAGTTTTCCTGCCTGGCCCACGGTCAGGACAAATCTCTCTCACCCGCCAGTCCCACAGCCGCTCAGACCCAACCAAGTAAACACAGAGACTTATATTGGTTACAAACTGTATGGCCGTGGCAGGCTTCTTGCTAACTGTTCTTACAGCTTAAATTAATCCATTTCTATAAATCTATACCTTGCCATGTGGCTTGTGGCTTACCAGCATCTTCACATGCTGTTTGTCATTGTGGCGGCTGGCAGTGTCTCTCTCACCCAGCTTCCTGTTCTCTCAATTCTCCTCTCTGTTAGTCCTGCCTATACTTCCTGCCTGGCCACTGGCCAATCAGTGATTTATTTATTGACCAATCAGCAACACATTTGACATATAGACCATCCCACAGCACTAACCCTTTCCTGGACTCCTTACTAGCATCCTGGCTCTCAACATTTCCCCTGCCACTCCCATCTCCACCCTTCATGTGCTCTCCTCAGGATCTAATACATCCAATGACATCCAGTGAGCTGCAACGACATTGCTCGATTGCTTGTTACTCCTGCAGACCCTTGGGACTTGTTCATCCTTTCTCACATACCTGCCCCACAATAGCTTGTCAGTACTTTGTTGCTTGGCAACAGTGACCCACAGCTCACTGTTCCAATGAAGAGCCAAGGAGATCAGGTGCATTTTCCACATAGTCTTGGTCCATTTTTCTGTTGCTGTACTCAGTACCACCGACTGGGTAAATTATTTCCTATTTCACATCCAGTCTTGAGGGATTGTGCCTGGTGATGGCATTCTTTTGAATTTTCTTTTAGATTCATTTATTTATTACTCATGGGGTGGGTGCACCACAGCACATGTGCAGAGATCAGAGGACAACTTGTGGAAGTCAATTCTACCCTTCTGTGGTAGTTCTGGAGTTTGAACCCCAGGTTAACAGGCTTGGCAGCAAGCTCCTTTACCTGCTGAGCCATCTCACTGGCCATGGTGATGACATTCTTACTGGGTAGGACCTACAACAGTGTGGGCATTGCATGGAGAGACATGTATAAGATTTCATTATATGGGCTTTTATATCAGACTCACTACCAATAATAATAATAATGTATTAACTTGTAGATTCATCAATTCACTAATTGTATGAATTGATTAATCCATTCATGAGGGCAGAAACTTAGTCACTTCTTTTTTATTCATGTATTTAGTTGTTTCTTTTTAATTATGTGCACATATATGGGAGTGTACATAATTGTGTTCATGGAAGCCAGAAGAGAGTATTGGATACCCTGGCACAGGTGCAGTTACAGTCAATGTGAGAACCAACATGGATGCTAGGAACCAAACTCTGGTCCTCTGTAAGACCAGTACATACTCTTTACCACTGAGCCATCTCTCCGGCCTCCATAAGCACCTCTTCAAAGTCCCATTTGGTCCCACCTTTTAATATGTCATGATGGGGATTAGATTTCAACCTGAGATTCAGAGGGGGCAAATCATATTCAAACCATACATAGCCTGCATGGTCCCCATTGAGCATCATTTGATACAAGTAATATGCTTTCTCTGCCTTCTCCTGGAGCCCTAACCTTCTCTGACTTATCTATCAACTTGACCAAGTGAGTCTGGACCTGGTGTTTAAGCAATTCTAAGTCACTTGTTTGACTGTCCTGGTTTGTATAGGTTCTTAAATTTCAGCATGCAGGGCCTTCCCTTGAGAGTTTCTAGTTCAGGAGGTCTGAGGTACAGCAGAAGAATTCTAATTGTCACCATTTTCCCAAGAGCTGCTGGTCTGGAGACATTAGCTGCTGAAGCATTGGCTGACTGGGAAAATGGTTCAGTCACTGTTACCCTGACTCCAGGCACTTGTCTTCAAAGATCCCTCTCTGATCATGGATTTTAAAACATTAGTCTCAATCTGGGGGAGAGAGAGAGAGAGAGAGAGAGAGAGAGAGAGAGAGAGAGAGAGAGAGAGAGAGAGAGAATTTATTGGAATGACTTACAGGCTGCAGTCCAACAATGGCTACCCGTGAATGCAAAGTTCAAGAATCTAGTAGTTGCTCAGTCCCACAGGGCTACCCAGCCTTGTGTCTCAGTTGATTTTGTGTATATGCTGGAATCCTGAAGAAGTAGGCTCCAATGCCAGTGAAGGAATGGATGTGCTGACAAGGTGAGGGGAAGCAGATGAAGAAGGAACCCTTCTTTCTTCCATGTCCTTATATAGACAGACTTCCAGCAAAAGGTATGGCCCATATTAAAGGTGTGCTTTCCTACCTCAAGATCTGTATTAAAGGTGTGTGTCATCCAGCCTCAAGATCCGGATCACAAGTGTGCTCTCCATTTCTGGACTGTAGTTCATTCCAGATTTAGTCAAGTTGACCACCAAGACTAGTCATCACACTTCATCTAGGAAACCAAAACAACAGAAACTAAATCAGTCGCTGTCATAAAATTTGAAGCTATCAGGACCTAATTAGAAAGGGTCAGCGGTGCCGATGATTTCCTGAACACATCCCAGACTCTTTGAAGGCAAACCTGATTCTGCCCTTTGAGTTAGGTGTTCCTCTGGAATAGCCACGTTGAGATCTAATAAGAAATAGAACTGCATAGACCTCAGAGATCACTCATTGTTGTGTAGGTCTGTGCACAGAGATGCCACCTCTTACCTTGACTGAATGGGGACCTCTAAATTCTAGACAACTTAATGAGAGCCATTCTTAAAGTAAAAAGAGGCCTGGAGATACAGCTCCGTGGTAGAAAGCTTGCCTAGTATGCATGAGGTCTGGATTCCATCTTCAGCAGAAGTAGTTACAAGCCTAACCTTGACTTTCCCAAAACATTTATTGTTTAGCTCACATATATTGCCTGATAGCAACAAAGTTTTTGAAATTCTACAGCTTTTAGAATTTACGTTTATTTGTATCTGTTGTGTGTGGGAGCAAGTGTGAGTCTTCTCACACATGTGAGAAATATATGCACATGACGTGGGAGTCCATTGTCTCATTCCACCACGTGGGTCCGGGTAAACCCAGATAAACTCAGATCATTGGTGACAAATGCCTTCATCTTCTTCTACCCACCGAGCCATCTTGCCAATCCTTGAAATACATTTTTTTAATCAGTCCTCCCTTCTTCCCCCTTCCCTTTCCTTCCCTGCTCCCTTCCTTCCACTGAGGACTGAATCTAGGTCCTCACCCATGCTAGGCAACTGTGCTTATATCCCCAGCCCTCATACTTTTTATCTTAAGACTTGATCCCATTGAGTTGTCTGGATTGGCCCAGGCAGCCCTTCAAAGTTCAATCTTCTCATTCTCTCAAGAAGAGGGTCTCTTTCTTTTTAAAGTAAGTGTTTTATTATGGCCTGGCACAGTGATACACAACACCTTTAATCTCAGTATTCTGCAACATGGACAGGCAGATTCTCTGTGAGTTGGAGGTTAGCCTGATCTACATAGTGAGTTCCTGGTCAATAAGTCCTGGCTAGTAAGTCCCTGTCTCAAAAATATATAAATGAAGTAAGTAAGTGCTTTTTAAAATGATTGGTCAGGTAACTCTGACTCTGGCCAGATGTACCTAAGCAGCTACCCCTCCCCTACCTCTGCACTGCCCGCCCACCTTTTATATGTCCATTTCCTATCTAGTTTCAAACCACCATAGGGAAGAGACGTTCATAAGAAAGTAATGTTTTTGAAATAGCAACTGATGCTTCCTGCCCCACCTCTGCCTGGCTACTATAGGGCAAGCTCATGTTGCCACAGAAGGATTTGAGCCACAGGACAGCAGGGAAAGCGTGTAGAGAGCCATCCAGGTGGAATGGCACATTTTAAGGGATCAGCAACACCAGGTCAATGCAGAGAGTGGAGCCACATGGGGTTTCCAGGACACACAGAACCCAGAACGTCCTCATTCTTCCTCACCATGGACTGGAGCCAGAATGGGACTTAGGAAAGATGCGGGTCTTTATTAAAGTTTCCTGTGCAGCTGAGTTTGGAACTGGGACTCACAGCCACCAGTCGTGAAAACTCAATAACTATGTTATATTGTCTAGTAAAGTTTATAGAGTTCCTGAAGTTGGGATTTTGTGGTTTCCTGTCCTTAATCTCTGCAATCATATCATTAGGTATTCTTTGGGGACTAGTCAATGTACTGCCTTTTGCTTCTTGACAAAACATTTTGAGCATCCAAACTCTCTGTGTAATGATCACCTGTGGAGTCACACTGCTTGAGAAATCATTTCAAATTAACTGAAAACTCTGTGTACCCAATCCCACGTTCCTTTTCCAAAGCTAACATAACCAGGAACATCCTGCCTTATCTTCAAAAGTGAAGCCCCTGTAGATAGTGGTATCACTATCTCCATTGCTCATCTTAAGGTTGACATAAAAACCACAGTGCTTATCGCCCTAGTTCACTTTTCGTTCATGGCTATGTTGAGACACAATTCACTAATCTGTAAGACAATGCCACAGCTTGTCTACCATTTTTCTAATTGACTGCTGTATGATTTTCAATATTTTGTTTTTAGAAGGAACAATTCAATGGCTACCTAGATAAATATCAACTTTCAAGCACATACAAAGCCTTACCTAGGATACATGCTAAAATAATATGGCTAGGCTGTAGGTTACGTACATCTCCAGCTTTCCTGTATATTGTCAATTTACCTTCTAAAGTGGTTATGCCAATTGCACTCCCATTAACAGTGTTTGGGTGTTTCCTTTTGTCCACTTTCTTGCCAATGCATTGCACTGGTTTTTGTACTTTCTGAGAACCTTTTGAGTTTGAAATGTTAAATTATTTTTAAATTTTATTTGCCTGATTACTAGAGAAGCTGGACCTCTTTTTTACATGCTTGGAGACAAATATGATATCTTCTGTGAAAAGCTATTTATCAGTGTCTGGGTTTTTATTCTTTCACTTTTTATTTTTTGGTCTTATTATTGTTTTGTAAGAGTCCTCATTTTTTTTTTATTAAATATGGTTTGGGAATATATTTTCCAAGTCTATATTTTCTCTTTACTTTTGCTATTTTAATGCATAAAAGTTCTTAGTTTTGTGTAGGTAAACTTTAGGCTTTCCCATTTGTGTTTTTATCTTATTTCTACGACCTAAGAGAGAGCGAATATTTTCCATCCAAGAACTGGTCTAAAAGTTCTACCTTTCACGTTTCTATCTGTAGCCTTCTTGGAAGTGATTTGTGTGAGTTAGGGGCTTTTTTCCTCCTGGCCAGTCACACTGTCTGTTACAGAGTTTGAAGTCATAGCAACAAGATGAGCAAAGTGATACAGTAAGCTAGGTTATAGTACCCACAGTGGGACTGTTTACAGACCCTCAGAAAAGGAAGAGGCTATCACCAGAACCCCACTCCAATCTAAGAGCACCCCATCCTGGCTACTACCTGCACATTCTTGGGCTGCATGGGGGAGGGGCATGGCTAGAGTCTATAAGAGGTGGAAAGCCGACTTGGGAGCTAGGACTCATAGATGAAATCTTTGTGGGTCATCACCCATGTTAGGATGGGACCATTCAGTGATGCAGCTGTCTGAGTCACCCATACATCTGTAAATAACCTCAATAAATTCATTGGTTCTCTAAGTTGGACCGGATGGAATCGCTTCTCTGGCTTTTTGGTACCCTATTTCAGGTAACTATGCCTTCTTTATATCTCTCCAGTAAAAGTCACACAGCAGACTCTCATTTCTTCTTGTGAACTGACATCATCATTTTCTAGGTGAGATGTACTCATTTGTGAAATCATCTCTCTCATAATATGTACCAAGAAGCGTGGCATTGAGTTATGACTCTCTGTGTGAGGGGAATTAAATCAACATGTAAAGTGATAGCCTACAATACCTTCTTTATGATCTCCCAATATTTTGGATGCATAATTCTTTGTTCTCCCATGGAAATAGTACAAGTAGTCGAGGTCTACAAAAAAACAAAAACAAATAAACAACTATACACCCTGTAATTAATCAAACTAACTTCTAAAAATCAAATATACTTTAAAAAACAAAACAATTTCATTCTGCACTGTGTCCTTCATACCTAAAAGAAATGAACAATTGTTTGAGACCCTAGAAGTCCTCAGAACATGTGTTCTAATACTCCCTGGAACCATTTCTGTGGTAGCTTTGAAACAAAATGCCTTGGCCAAAAACTTTGTTTTTCTAATCCCGGGAAGATACAAACTCAGCAATAGTGTATTGCTCCAAATGGGCTGTCCAAAGACCTCCCCCTGAGAGCTCCACAAACTTACAGCTTGGGTTACTCAGTGAGGTCACCCCATGCAGGTCCGTGGGCAGATGGCCAAACTTTGATACAAGGCTGTAATCAGATTCCAAAACAAGTATACACACACACACAGCATTTCCCTTGTTTCCAGCTTAAACTCGTGATTTATAACAACATGGAAAAACTCCAAGGGGGAAATATATCAATTTAACCTGGTATAATGCTTCCAAATAATTATTTCAAGTGTATTTTAGGGAACTTCTATAATTTTTTTTTACCCACATGTAATTTTCTGTTACAACAAGGTTAAGTAACAAGTACCTTATTTAATTTAAATTTAGTATAATTCACAAGGGAATATAGAACTAGGAGAAAGCTTAGAAAGAATTTAGTTCAATAATAGCTCCCAACCTTGATTGTACTATTATCTGTAGCCTTAAAAATATATCTATTTCAGATTGGCAAGATGTCTCAGCAGGAAAAGGTCCTCATCAGGCCTGACAACTTGAGTTTGGTCTTCAGAAGCCACATGGTACAAGGAGAAACTCAATTCCCAGAAGTTGTCCTCTGTCTCCCCTACAAAGTCTGTAGCATGTATACACCTATCTCCACACATACAAAATAAATAAATCAGTAAGGTAATAAAAATATCAGTGCCAAGGCTGCAAACCAAGTAAATACTATTGGGATGATGGGCCTAAGTATCAGTGTTTTCCAATGATCCCAGAGTGATTTCACTATACAACTAAAATTGAGAAACTCAGTGGCCTAATTTAAACGCTTAGCACATGGAGAAAATGAGATTTGCAGAGTTAAAGTGACTTTTCATTACGTATTTAAATTTGCCCTATCCTGTATGGTATCCATTCTCTACATGTAGCTGTTTAAATTTAAGATATTCAAATAAAATAAATTTAAATGTGCATTTCTTACCCATATTTTACAAGTACTCAATATTCCACATGTAGCTAGTGGCTGCCATATTAAACAGAAAAGATACATAGATATCTGTCAAAACAGTACATTCTCTTAAGTAAGAGAGGTGATTTTATATGTGTTCATAAACATCTTCCTTTAAAGTGTGGCAAAGGATTGTCTTATGCCTAGCTAAAGATTTCTATGTGAGCATTAATCAACTCCAAATAGCAAGCCATAATTCCACAACGGCTAGTATAACAAAATCTTTTTAAAGCAAGAGTATCTCACCAGTAGCATGGAGCTCAATAAAGCACCTAATACCATAATAAAGATGAAAGCATCATAAGCCAGCACAGCTGACACTCAAGTCCACGTCATTCCACTGATGGGTGATATTGCTCTATATGCGATGAATGTGTGTTGCTCTGATTTGGTTGATAAATAAAACGCTGACTGGCCAGTAGCCAGACAGGAAGTATAGGCGGGATAAGAAACAAGGAGAATTCTGGGAAGAGGAAGGCTGAGTCAGTAGACGCCAGCCCACTGTCCAGGGAGCAGCATGTAACGGCACACAGGTAAAGCCACGGAACATGTGGCAACATATAGATTAACAAAAATGGGCTGAGTTTAAGTGTAAGAGCTAGTCAGTAAGCCTGAGCTAATGGCCAAGCAGTTTTAATTAATATAAGCTTCTGTGTGTTTACTTGGGGGATGTGAGTAGGAGAGATTTGTCCCAACCACTGGACGGCAGGATACAGGAAAACTTCAGCTACAATTCCACCTCTACCCCTAAACCCATAGAAAATAATCCAAAAGAACAGCCTGTTTCTTTGACTGGTGAGCAAAATGTATTAGAAGAAATGGAAAAGCTACAATTCCCACTGAGTGGCCATTAGACCCAAAGCCAGTTCACAGGTGTTTCCAGGTACAGCGTTGCCCCCAAGAAAGCATATAGGAAACTGGTAGGGGACAATACCTCTTCCTTATGGATCAAAAAACAAGGCACAGTTGAGGAACCAAGAGGAACTAAGTTTTCTCATTCTTAGTGTAAGAGGATTTATCGCCACCATTATGATGTTTTGAAATTATAGAACAGACCTTTATCTCTGAAAGTATCTTGGCCTCTTAGAGTAAACATGCACAGGACAGCAGAATTCATAAAGCAGGTGCTGGTGCTGGTGCTGGTGCTGGTGGGATCCTTGTTGAGTTGGTAGTATTTTTGTCAGCTCAACTATCTTAAAAAAAAAAATGCCTAGCTTTGTTTTTTCGGTTGTGTTATGAAATTGAAATTTAATACCACTGTTCCTTGTGAATACACTGTTCCTTTTCGTGTGGCTCAGTGTTTCTTATTCCCAAGTGTATTACATCAAGTCATGAGCTAAACATGCCTAAGATTAAACTAGAGGAAGCCAGCTAGCCAATAGCGTAAGGAGCCAATCTTAGCGATTACAGTGTCCCAAGCATTTTACAGAGATTGCATCATTTGATTCCCATGACTCACAATGAGCTAAGTACTAATATTATTCTTTTACAGATCCTCAATAATTTAGTTAAGGCCACACAGCCAGTAAGTGGTAGAATTGAACTTTGAACCCAGGCAGTTGAGCTTTTAAATGGCAGCATGTTACTGTTTTCAACATGGACTTCATCAAAAAAAAAAAAAAAAAAAAAAAGGTCATACTTGATTTTTCAAGGTCAAGATCAGAGATACAGTAACAGACTGGCCATTTGGTCAGGGGGAAAACTCTACCTGGTAACAAGGTGTGGGATGTGAGCTCGGACAGTTGGGATTTCAGGATGTCTCAGACTGCTTTGTCAGGAAACTGCCTCATAGCCGATTTGACACGGATGTTTTTTGTTCTCTGGTAGCAGAAGTAGTTGCAAAAACCAGAGTCTAGGAAAGAGAAGGGGAGGACATAAGACAAAACTTCAGAAGCTGTATGTGCTCCTCCGGTGTTATGCAATACTCCCCAGGGTCTGGGCTCTGGGAAGACAGGGAGGTAAGGTTTCCTGCCCCAAGGCAGGGGGCCTGAGATGGAGAGAGATCTGCATTAATTAGATCGTTATATAAACCATCACCTTTCTTCAGGCCATATTCTCTCTTTGGTAACCTTTACAAATCTCAGCGTGTTTCCACATTTCATTTACAAATGCAAACAAGAAATGCAGTCAGCTCCAGCGTTACTAGCATCCCAGCTGGAGCAAACCAAATTATTTTCTCACCCAGGCAGCAGCTTGAGGTTCTTATCGGCATCAGAATGCTCTTTGGGTCATTTATAGCCACTCTGTTTCTTTGCTCGGTGTACCACAGACTAATTCAACTTTCCCAAGTAGTCTTGCGTAAAAGCCCTTTGAACTTGCCTGTCTCCTTCTACAAAGCCTCAAGGATTTTATTTTTTAAAAGGTAGACTTGGATGGGACTGAAGAGATGACTCCAGCTGTTAAAAGTGCTTGCCACCCTTGCCAAGGACCAGAACTCGGGTCTCAGCACCCACGTTAGGTGGGTCACACAATTTGCTATAACTCCAGCTCCAGGGAATGTGACTGCTGGCCTCTACTGGCACCTACACACACACACACACACACACACACACACACACACACACACACACACACATGTACGTACGACGTACGTATGTACAAACAGACATTCATACAGACACATCAATAAAAAAGAAAATAAACTTAAAAATTATGCTTTAAGAGGAGTTTGAGGTTCACCTCAGAATTGAGTTCCAACACATGCCTGCGTGTCCTCTCCACACCTCCTCTACTGTCATCGTCTCCTACAGAGCAGTCCAGTTATTCCAAGTACAATTATCAACCAGAGTCCAGCCCTAACATCAGCATTCAGGGTTGGTGTTGTACATTCCACGGAGTTAGATAAATGTGGAGTGAGTGACATGAAGCCACCATTATAACATCATTCAGTTATTTATCTTTAAATAGCATTGTCTTGAGTTTTCTACTCATGATTTTAAAATATGCTTTTTCACGGAAGTTTTGGATTCAAATATTCAAATCAAAGCTGTGCATAAACTACAGTCACCACACATACCCTTCTTTCACACATACTCAGCCTCTCCTATCATCAGTGTCCTACACCAGAATACGTTTGTTAACTAACAATCAATGACCCCTCACTGAACAATCATTATCATCCAAAGTCCTCGACAGAGATTGGTCTTCATGGTGTACATTCTATGGACTTTGAACAGATGTTTAATGGCATGTATCTGCCATTATAGTATTATTCAGAATCACTTTGCTGCCCTAAAATTTTCTGTGCTCTGTCTTTTTATCTCTTCCTCTTGTCCTAGCAATTGGCAACCACTGAATATTTTATGGTCCCCACAGCCTTGCTTTCTCTAGAACGACAGAAAGTTGAGATCATATAGTACATATAGTACATACCATATAGTATGTAGCTTTCCAGATGGACTTCCCTTGTGTAGTAATATGACTTAAGTTCTAATACCTTTTTATGCTTCATAGCTTTTTTTTTTCAGAGACAAGGTCTCATAGATTCCAGGTTTTCTTAAATTCAGTATGTTGCCAAGGATGTCATGTCATTGAATTTCAGATCCTCTTGCCTCCACCTCCAAAGTGCTGAGATTTCAGGCACAATAGGTTTTATGTTATTCTGGGGATTGAAGCCAGGATTTCATACATGCTAGGCAAGCATTCTTTTAACAGAGTTACACCCCCAGCCAGCTCACTTATTGTGACCCCTAAATAATATTGCATTGTCTGGATATACCGTAGTTTATTTATCTGTTCACCTACTGAGGATCATTTTAGTAAAAGTCATTGTAAACTTTTATGTGAAAACTTTATGTGTGCATAAATTAGCATCTTATCTGGTTACATACAAGGAGTTTGATTGTTGGATAATCTGCCCATAATTTTTATATCTATTTAAGCTAGGTATATACCACTTACATTTTTTTTTAATGAAATCCTATGTGTACATCCAAATCCATGGATGATTATGGCTTAGTATGTTGTGTGTTTCCTATCACAGAATATGAAAGTATGGGTCATTTATAAAGAACAGAGTTATTTTACAGTTTGTGGAGACTGGGGTGTCTAAGATGAAGTCACCGGTGGACTGTTCCATCTCTGGTTCCAATATGGCACCTTGTAGCTGCATTCTCCAGAAGAGAGGAAAACTGTCCTTACCTGAGAGAAGAACTAAGTACCCCATGTGGCCCCTTAAATCCATCCGTGAGGCCAGAGTACTCAGAACCTAGACACCTTTCAAAGCACTACACCCAAGGAAGTTGCTGCAGGGTAGATTAAGTTGCCAAATACATTCAAACTATAGCAGGTACAGTGTATATACTCGGTCCTGAGAGTCCCCGCTTGTTTTTGCTAGACAATTCGTGGACTGTCTCATTGTTTCTGGAAAGCTAATAGACTGTGCATTCACTACCAGTGTCTTTTGTGCTCGGTCTGACAGTGAGTGACAGCAGACAGGGCTGGGGTTCTTAGACACCCCTCAGGCAGCCAGCCCAAGAGCCAGAAATCTGGAGTTGCCTTGGCAACGGCTGAAGTTTCCTGTCATGGGCTGAAAAGCACGATGTCTCTTCATTTGTGAAAAGTCTATTTTACGCTCTCAATCTGCCTGCAGCATAAATATGCTGGGAATGAGACCCTCAGGACTGGATTTCCTTCTCGTTTTGAAATACGGATTTAAAACTCATAGGAGGAGGTGAAAAGGAGGCTTTCACACACACACACACACACACACACACACACACACACACACACACACACCCCTGTTGCTATAAGGCACACATACTCCAATGCAACCAGAATTCTTAGTCTTGAGGTTCCAGACAATCTATTTTAGACACAACAATTGTTTTAGGTCATCATAGAAAGAAAGAATTCAGTGCTCTTCCTTTTTTTCAGAGACGCCCTATGCCCTTCGTTGCATTTTTAGATTCTAACACGGTGTTCTGAATAGATGAATAATTGAAATATCCTTAGTAAATACATATTCGGCAGCGCCCACTATATCTTAAGGATTGTTGAAAGAACTCTGCACGTTCTCCAAATGCAAGCTTGCTGTAGTCTTAATTACTTAGGAAGCCCCCAGCCTTGCATGGACAATAGACATTCTCTTCCTCTCAACCTCCTCTAATTGAAGCCTCTGTTTGAGCCCAAAGGGCTGCAATTTCCTTGATTGTCTCTCCCTCAGAATTCCCCAGACTACTGCTTATCCCCAAAGCCTAAATTTCTGCCTGTTCCAGCTACAGGTATGTAAATAACATTTACGCTTTCTTCCTTCCTTTGAAGAGTTAAGTACCAAGTCTCTAACAAACATCCGCCAGGTTTTATTTTAGAACTAAGAGAATAACTGGATTCCCTAAAGCAACAAGTTTCCCATACAGCTATTCTACCTTGAAGTCATGGGGTAGCTACCACCCGAATGGATGACATACCCTGGCAAGGAACGTTTGACGAGAAGACAGAGGAGAACATTCGTGTGGATGGTCTAAGTGGAACCAGCTGTTCCAACAGTCACACCATGAAATCAAATCTGCTGCTAGCACCCTTGTCTAGCAAGAGGAAAAAGATGAAGACAAAAAGAACAGATTTTATGTGGCTTCTCCTTTGCCACAGCAGGGGAGAGCAGGAGGCCTGGTGTGTGTGGTGAAGAGTAACATCGAAGTGCCCCAGCTGCAGTGAACAGGTGACATGAAGCAGGGTAAGTGTCCTGAGAAACATGCGGCTGCATCTAAGGCAGTCTCTGGTCACTGGACTCACCTCCCTCCCATTGTGGTCCAGGGTAAGCATGCTGTCTCTTTGGTTGGGAGTTTTAAATACACTCGGTGGTCTATGAAGGATTCAGTGTCCTAGAGGGTTCTGCACTGAGACAGAGTAAAGAAACTTCGTTCCTTACCCTATGGAACTTCCAAGATGGCCGTTGACGTACTTGAATCTCAACACACACTCCCTGACTGCAGACTGAGCTCTCAGAAGAAGGGTTACCTAATTCATGGGAGAGGAAACATCACAGAGTAACAGAATTAGATTAAAAGAAATAGAAATTGAAAAGATAATCAAGAGAGTCACTCTACATCTTCCTCCTTACAAAAGAACTAGCAATGGCCCAGAGACCTCGGGGTGGCCTTAGGGAATATAAACTATCAAGTTGTTAATAGAGCGAAAGTGCAGCTACTGGTCGACCAACAGAGGTAAAGCTGAGGTAATCAAGGAGGCTTTCACTTCACACAAAGCTAAGACACAGAAATCAAATGCATCAGCAGAAAAGACAGGAAATAAAACTGTGTGGTTGCATAACATATGTAGAGTAGTAGCAGTGTCTACAATGAATTTGAATTTAAGAACACCAAGCTTGCCAATCAAAACATTGCTGTAGGCCCCCATATGGGGCAGGCCCCAATGGGAAAAGGAACCTCTCTTGCTAAGATGCAGATTAGTCATCAAGAGATAGATTATCTGTTTGAAAAGAACTGGTCTGAAGAGGAGAGATTAGGCAGACAACAACAGCCAATGCTAAGATTGAGAGGCAGCTGAGTGATTGATGGCTCTGCTACTTTAAATTTCCAGAAAGTAAGACAGTTTGCCTACCTAGAGGGACCATGAAAGCCATGAACACATTGATACATAGCATAGATGATAATGAATGCTCCAAAGTCACCAAAGAGTAATAAGACATTCAGCCCAATAGTTTTATCAATGAGTTTCAGGTTCTTCCATCATGGTGACTTAAAAAAATTGGTACATAATAATTGTACATACTTACGGGTCCGCGTGTAATAATTCAAATTTTGTATATATAGCTTTTTAAAAAAAATCATGTATCCTTTAACTTTAAAGGTACAGCTTAAGAAACTTGTATGAGGCCAGCCTGGTCTACAGAGTGAGTTCCAGGACAGCCAAGGCTACACAGAGAAACCCTATCTTGAAAAAAAAAAGTAACTTGTATGTGTTTATTCCTTAGCTATATACTTATATTTATATATAAATAAACAAGCCTCCCATATATGCATAAGATATTCACATTATCTATAGAGTCTATGATTACAAAGTCACTTCCTATCAGGTGCCAGAGCCTTGTGATTTAGACACTGGGAAGCACAAGCCTTGGATAAGACTTTAATCCATCTGGACATAATTTTTAGGTTTGTTTGTATTTGATGTGTTTTTTAGAGGGAAGGAACTATAACAGTCATTATTATGTCCTGCCAAGTGCTTGGCAAAATATATGCCCAACACTAGTTGGATTGATCACCAGTTCTACCTAGAAAGTGGTGTGCTAGGCCCAGCCAGTCTTGAACTCCTTGACTGGTATACCAAGTGCATTCCTATGGGCTGGGAGACTTGGGTATTCCTGACTTGATGCTTCCCAGGAGAGGGAAAGGATGCTGAACTTACTGGGAACAGCACTAAAGTCTGCTAGATTGTTTAGACACTGAGTTGCACGTATTCCTCAAAATCTTATAATTGTAGTCCCCCATACATATATTTTACAGGGGAGAAAATTAAATTTCAAATAGCTTCTCCAAGATCTTTTGTTGTGGGATATTTGTATACTGTGTAAAGATGTACTGCTGTGATTGGTACAATAAAAATCTGAACGGCCAATAGCTAGGCAAAAGAGAATAGGAAGGATTTCCAAGCAGAGAAAGAGAAATTTGGAGGAAGAATCTAGGTGTATGATTTCACCAGCACACTTGGAGCAAGTTGGATGTGCGGTACTAAGAAGAAAGGTAGAATGTAGGTGAATAGAAACAGGTTAATTAAGTTATAAGAACTAGTTAGAAAAAAGCCTAAGCTAAAGCTTTCATAATTAATAATAAGTCTCCCTGTCATTACTTACAGGCTGATGGTCCAACAAAGTTTGACGAGAAAGCTTGCTACAATCGCCAGTTATTATTCATTTTTTTATAGGTTTGACTCTGGAACCCAGACTCTTGGAGTGAAATAATAAATAAATAAATAAATAAATAAATAAATAAATAAATAAATAAATAAATAAATAACCTAAAGTATTTTCTATTGAGAAGGAAATAAGTTGACTTGATGAACCTGATAGATAATGTTAAGTGGAAATTTAATGTTGATTCATTTTTTTTTTAAACAGTTCAGGTTCTTACAGGTTTGGTAAGTGAGAAAACCAAGTTACATACCTCTGATAACATCTGTTTTCTTAACCTGCTAAATAAGGTGTAATGGAAAGAAATATGACCATGCCCTACGGGGGACTCTGTTAACACATAGCTCCCTATGCCATATGGCCCTAAATACTTGGCATCTTCCCTCAACACCACACCAGCAAAACAGGATGTAAAAGATCAGAAAAATCTCTTCAAAACTTTGCCACTCCACACAGGAGCAGTCTTCCCATGCTAGCCAGAACCTTCTCTCCAGGCCATCTACAGAGTTCCCAGCAGCCAGCCTGCCAGGAAGCCTCTGCCACCTGGGTTTCATGTATGACTTGGAACAAGCTTCTCAAAACTCCATTAGCAGTTTTTTTGTATCTTAGGTTTTTTTTGCCTCTAACCCACAAATCGCACAGCCGCAGCAAGAAATGGCCCATGGTGAGCCTACAAATGTTACAAGGTTCTAAACATCTCAGAGTGGCACTTTTTGGCAAGAAAAACTCTGAGCTAATTGAGGAGAGAAAATAAAAGTTCAATTAGCTAGAGAAGTGGGGGTGGGATCAATACGGGGCATTTGCTGATATGGACGATAAAGAACTGTGATGTGCGCCAAAAAGTACTGATAAACAAGGTAGGAGAGAGAGAGAGGAGGTTTGGAGAAAGACAACTCCGATTTTTAAAGTTGTATTTACTCATTTATCTTATGTGTGTGCGAATGCATGAGACACAGTGTGCATGTGGAGCTCGGAGGACATCTGCAAGAGCTGGTTTTCTCCTTCCACCGGGTGGGGCCCAGGTACTGAATTTGGGTCATCAGCCTTGGTGGCTCTTTATCCACTGAGCCATTTCTGTCCCAAAAGAGGACTTGAAGAGTTCAACTCCATTCACTTGTATTGTTTTCATTCAGTGTGATTTTTTTTTCTAAATAAGGCTCTTAAGTTATATATGGGGACCCTGTTAGCACATATCTCCCCATGATATATAGCCCCAAGTACTTGATTCTCCTTTGTTGCACACCACACCAGCAAACAAGAAAGTGAAATATTAGAAAAAGCTCTTCAAAACCCCTTACATATATCATATATATATATATATATACACACACACACACACACACATATATATATATATAAATCTTTCACTATATAAATTATATAGTGAAAAGAAGATAGAGGAATGCAGAGAATATTCCATTTGAGATCTAGTTGGAAGAGTGTATGTGTCTGGAAATCTTAATTTCATGACTTCCATGGATCTAAGTGGGAGAACAGTCATCAAATGTACTCCAGTTCTAAGAAAGGTACACTTTCTGCTTGAGATGGGATGTTATTCATGACATTGAATAAACAAAGATAGATTACAAGACCTTTTGTGACTTAGTCTCATCATTTTTAAATTTCTCATTGTTCATGCCATCTGGTATAATATTAGAGGGACCAGCCTTAATATTATACATCCCAGGGGCTCAGGAGAGAAAACTAATAACGGCGAGGACAATTTTTGGGAAATAGAATCTCAGCACACTGAGCTCTATAGTCCACTTGCTTTAATTCCTCTGGCATAACATCCTTTTTACACAGCTTCAGTTCTGTTCTCATGTCTAGCTCCTTTCTTGCCTGATTTCTCTCTATATTTATCTACTGTTCCCTCTGGGTTCTATCTTAATTCCTTCATCTAGTTCTGTCCCTTCTAGGTTCTCATCTATCTAGTTCTTTCCCCTATCAGCTCCTCTCCCATCTCCTCCTCTCTCGTCTTGCTCTTCCTCATCTTGTTCTTCCCCATCTGGCTCTTCGTCATCTTCCATCTCGTTCCTCTAGTACTGTCTTCTAGCCCTTCAATTTAGTTCTTCCCCATCTCAGTTTGTTCCTCTCAAGTTCTTACCCATCTAGTTCTTCCATTCTCTTTTCTCTTCTCTGTCCTGTGCCCTGGAAGTCCCGGTATAAAAAAGAGAGGGTCCAAGCTAAATTGTGTAAAGCTATTACTTAACATTCACCTCACCTAGGCGGTGTCTCCTTGTAGAATTTACCTTAAGTCAGGAGACTTGCATGTGGGCTGCTATCACTGTTAGTCATTGAAAGTTGGGCACCCACCTGGGCGGTGTCTCCTGTTAGTCCTTGAAAGTGGCTAAGGGAGATAATCTGATTCCAGAGAAAGTCTTTCCTGAGGCTGTTCTCCAAATTCCTGGAATGTATATGTCCAGAGAGTGATAAGTCCACACTGCTAGCCCTTCTAAGGGAAAAGTCAATTGGGAAAACTATGAAGGCACACATGATTTT
Source organism: Peromyscus eremicus (assembly GCF_949786415.1). Lineage (NCBI taxonomy): Eukaryota > Metazoa > Chordata > Mammalia > Rodentia > Cricetidae > Peromyscus > Peromyscus eremicus. The sequence continues at coordinate 39,180,045 of NC_081427.1, read as the reverse complement.
CATAACAGAATACAGCTGATATATAACAAGCCAAATAACACCAAAAACTCCTTGGAATTTGGCTTCCTCTGGAGGAATTCCCTGATCCCTCCAGGTAGTGACTTTGCCATAACCAGCTGAGTTCTTATGATATATTCCTGCAGCCTGCAGCAATGCCAGATGAACTTCAATTTGATGGAAAAAGAGACAGTTCAAGAATTGGAATACCTAGAGTTGGGAGCAGTCTTGGAATCAGGCTACTGACCTATATTTTCAAATTTTACTAAAATGCATATCTTATCACACAAAACAGCAATCAGAGAAAGAGGTATAAAAGCAGAAGAGGAAGCCCTTGGGATGGTCTCTCCATCTAGACATCTACTATACTGGCAGAACTTACATTTTGGAATGCAGGAGTCTTGAACTTCCTGGGAGACACTGGGACTGGCACCCTAGCAGCTCCCTGTCTCCCACTCGCAGCCCATGGCTGCTGTACCTGGAGTGCAGCATGTTCCTAGAGCAGCTTGAACTAAGCTTTACTGAGGCCAGCATACATAAAAACGATCTGTTGCCGGGCGGTGGTGGTGCACGCCTTTAATCCCAGCACTTGGGAGGCAGAGCCAGGCAGATCTCTGTGAGTTCGAGGCCAGCCTTGGCTACAAAGCAAGTTCCAGGAAAGGTGCAAAGCTACACAGAGAAACCCTGTCTCGAAAAACAAAACAAAACAAAACAAAAACGATCTGTCTTTCTGGATATTTCTTCCTAAAGATAAGAGATTCATGCCCTGATCCCTGATGCTGCCTCTCCCTACAGATGTCCAGATAAAGAAGTGGGTGGACATGTCTGTCCTTCTTCTCTCCTGTCCTATTGTTGCAAGTCTTTTCCTCTCCATTTGAAGTGACTTCCACAACACTTAAAAATCCAGTGCTCTCCCTGTCCCATCCATGTTTCTCTTTTTTATTTAAAAACTAGGGCATCTTATGAGGCATAGAACATGTGGCTAGATAGGTCATGGGCCCTAAGGAAAAATCAACCTACTATTATTCTGCTAAATGGATATAGCAATAAAATGACTCCTAATAACTTACTGCTATGCCCGTAGATCAGCTATCACTCAGCCCTCATTAGAGAACCTTCTGTTAGCAGTAGACGTAATCAACAGAGACCTACAACTGCTCAGTATGCAGAGAATAAGAGACTTTGGTGTTCAGTCATAAATGGCATGCCTGTATCACATGTCTCCCCTCAGTGCTCAGAAATCTATGCAGAGGAAGAGGCAGAAAGATTGCAAGAGCCAGAGGTTGTGAATAACTTCAAGGAAATAGTGCTTTCCAAACACAACAGGGCAACTGTACATATGACCTCACATGTGACAGCATGCACAGGACCTGAGCAAGCTCAACTTGGAAATACTCCCAGCATGGAGGAGAGGAGGGGAGAACAATGTCTCACCCTCAGCTGAGGAGTTATCGGCATTTGATTACTGCTGGGAGAGGAAATGTTGCAGGATAGTTGATGGCACTGTGAAACTCGAGACTGTGTTAATAAAATCAACCTCGGGTCAAGGAGGGGAGCCAGCAACTAGTCGACAGGAATTAGTCATAGAGAGTACAGAGGAGCCGGGAAGACAGATAGAGAGATGCACAGGAAGGAGTAGGGAGGATTTTTTGGTTTGAGATAGCTGGAGAGATGCTCTCTTTCTGGGTCTCTGGCCAAAAATGAAGGTCACCCGGTTGCTTCCCGGCCTCTCTGAGCTAGCAAGTTTTCACGCCAACATCTGACTCCCGAGTCATTATTGATAAATAGAATGGTAGTGACTTAGTTAAAAACCGCATTTGGTGGCAGTGGCAGAATCGATGCCGTCGGGACCAGTGGAGGGGGGGTGCTGACTGCGGTGCTGACTGCAGGGCAGCGGGACTGCAGACAGTAGTTAAAATATCAGTAGATTCAGGTGCAGCTGCTAAGCTGAGGTAAAGGGGGGAGGGGGAATCTGGAAGGGGATAGAGGAGGGAAATGAATATGATCAAAATGTATTGTGTAAAATTTATCCCCGAAGTAGTAATAAAAATATTTTTCAAATGAAGACATTTAAAAAATAATTGCATATCTGTAGAAAATTAGAAAGTAACCATACATATTCAGACTATGTATGAAGGTTCACACTTTCGAGTGTTTGGTCCTTGAACTGTGACGCTATTTCGAAGAATATGGAGCCTTCAGGAGGTAAGACCCATGATGAAGGTAGGTCACTAGGGGTGAGCCTTTCTCTGCTTCCCGTCGCTGCCGTGTGGCCAAACTGTGTCCTGTCACTTCTGCCATCATAGGAGCATAGGCTGCAGTTGCCTCCCAGTGGAGGACTGCCATGGTGGACTGAAATTTCTCTTCAGCTATGGGGCAAAGTAAACTTTTACTCCCGTAAGTTGTGTCAGCATTTGGGCCACAAAAGTAACGAATATACTCAGGGAAATGCTGAGGATAAGAAAAGACTTGAGAAGATCTTAGGTTTATATACCAGGCCGATCACTGGAACATGCAGCATACAATAATTTCGCAAAACCAACAAATAAAACAAAAACAAGTAACAGTAAACAATGAATGGGGAGGAGAGTCTAATTTTCAGTTATCCCATGCAAATACCTCATTTGCACGAAGTGTACAAAAATTATTCAAATGGAAAAAAGTCAACAGATTTAGGATGTGTGTATTTGTTGGAGGAGATTACATGATTTAGAGCACAGAAAAAAAAATAAAGAAAAAATTGAATCTAAAATTTGCTTTTTAATGTCAATAAAATTGGTAGATATTTAGTTAGATAGACTTAAAAATGGAGAAGACTCAAATTGCTCAAATCAGAAAGGGAAGAGACTTTAATGCTGACTGTATAGAACTAAGAATAACTTAGTTATTCGACAAAGGAAGATAAATTGTGTTGAATCCACTGGATCACAATGGCATACTCACAATCACGTTTGTGCTTCAGTTTCCCTGTGAAGAAGAGTGAGCAGGAACTGTGACCATTTCAAAGAGAAGGAAGCACAAGCAGATTCCCCCAAATGATGAGGTCATGCAATGTATGAGATAACGTCCAGTAGATTCTAGCCCTGGTTCTGGGGCCTACAGGGAAGGAAGCAAGCTTACTTGGAGGAAAACAGAGCAGGAGTCAGACACCCAGAAATGTGTTCTCAATCTGTGTAGTGACTTCTCAAGTCCTTGTCTGTAAAAGCAAAATAAAGTCCCTTGCCCTAGCACAGACTGTCCTAGGGCTGATTAATCATTAAGGCTGTCTGTTGAACTTCTGTCTAAGAGGGAAACCAAGAGTGAGCAGGTGGACTTTGAACCCTTCAGAGCCACAAGGAAAGAGTTAAGACTTATTTCCTAATGTCTTTACTCAATATATTTTTTTTTTTCTGTTGAGAACCTAAGACTTATTTCTTTAAACCCTAGTCTGTTCCAGGTTCTTAGCTGGGTTCCATCTCTAGATCTTTCTAGATCCAAGTTTGACATTTGAGGCACATGGGAAGAGCATGGCAGGTTTATGTGTTCATGAGAAAGCTTGCGACTCCACAGTTGAAAGTATCCGCTGCAGAGCCCATGTGTCCAGCCACCATGGAATTCTTCATAGCTCTGGGGCCCCAACATCCCGAGGCCCTGAAGAACAGGATGGAGAGCTGGCATGCGGAGTTGGCAGGCTGCATCATTCATTGTTGGATGTCTAATTCTCCTGCACTGCTCTCAACAAGTCGCTTGCAGAAGAGATTCAAAGTTTTTTTGTTTGTTTGAAGGAGTGATATTACAGGGGAGAGGAGAAGAAATTTATTTATTTATTTTTTAAACTTATTTATTTATTTTTGTTTGTTTTTTTCAAGACAGGGTTTCTCTGTGTAGCTTTGTGCCTTTCCTGGAACTCACTCTGTAGCCCAGGCTGGCCTTGAACTCACAGAGATCCACCTGGCTCTGCTTCCCAAGTGCTGGGATTAAAGGCGTGCACCGCCACCACCGCCCGGCTGGAAAATTATTAACAACATAGCCTAAATGTTAAATTCTACAACTGTATCGTGCATTTTCTAATCCCTCTCTCTCTCTCTCTCTCTCTCTCTCTCTCTCTCTCTCTCTCTCTCTCTCATTTATTTGTTTGTTTGTTTGTTTATTTATTTATTTATTTATTTATTTATTTATTTATTTAATTTTTCAAGACAGGGTTTCTCTGTGTAGTTTTGGAGCCTGTCCTGGAACTCACTCTGTAGCCCAGGCTGGTCTCGAATTCAGAGATCTGCTTGCCTCTGCCTCCCGAGTGCTGGGATCAAAGGCATGCATCACCACCACCCGGTACATTTTCTAATCTCTTAATCTCACAGACCAGGGTCTTTTTTCCTTTCTTCAGCATTAATTTTAACATTTAACAATCCCTGTATTCATTACTTGCCTTGTTGCTGAGACAAAATGCCTGAGAAAAGCATCTTAAGGAAGCTCTCAGTTTGAGGATACAGTCTCTCATGGCGGGAAAGGAGTAGTGTCAAGAGCTTCAGGCAGCTGTCACATTACAGGTCAGCAAACAGAGAGATCAATAAACGCTGGCACTCAGCTGGCTTTCTCCTTTTCATTTAGTCTGGCATTTAGGGTGTGTCTTCCCATCTCAATTGACCTAATCAAGAACTCATCATCCTTCACTGCCGAGCCCAGAGGTCTGTTTCCACAGTGACTTCATTTATTATGTGTATGTGAGTGTTCAAGTGCCCATACAGACAGAGGACAGCTTGCAGGAGTCAGTGCTCTCCCTTCACGAAGTAACCTTTCCCTCCTGACTCATCTTGCCGGCCCATCCACGGTGATTCCTAAATTTTATCATGATGGTCACAATTAACGGTCACGATCCCCAACTTTAGGAATCTTTTGAGTAGAAGTTAGGGTGTTCCGCATATCCTCCCAGGGAATTTTACAAGTGACAATAGGCAATTTGTACGAGGCCATTGGCATAATAAAGAACATAGTCAAATCAGCCCCAGGCTGCCAGGACGTTTTTTCTCAAGTGTTCCTTCATGTACGACTCCTTTCATAGTTTCAAAAAAACGACATGTATTTGTACTTTGTCAGCCTGCGGCAGGACCTGGGGCAAATCCTTCTGAAAAAGAGGCTGCTTGGAGAGAGCTGCTAGCAAATGTTCTTACTTTGACCAGGAGTTGGCAACCTTTGTCAGTAAAGATTCCAGTCTTTGTGGGTCTTTGATCGCTGCTGCACACCATTCAACTGTGAGAAAGCACTGTGACAAGAGTACATGAACCAATCAGCGTGGCTACATTTCAACAAAACAGGCTCGGTTTGTTCCATCGGTTGTCATTTCCCACCTCTGGTCTAGGCTGTGGGGCGATTAGGGTCAATCACTCTCCTATATAATGCTTTCAAAAGCATTAGTAAAAAATGTTTGAGCTGGACGTGGTGGCTCACACCTTTAATCTCAGCACACGGGAGGCAGAGGTAGGCAGATCTCTGTGAGTTCAAGGCCAGCCTGGTCTACAAGGCAAGTCCCAGGACAGCCAAGGCTGTTACACAGAGAAACCCTGTCTTGAAAAACCACACACACACACACACACACACACACACACACACACACACACAAACACACACACACACACACACACACACACACACACACACACAAGGTTTGGCCCTGATTTTCTTAGTCAAACAGGGAGTTAAAATTTCTTTCAAGATAAATTCATCCCAGTATTTCCAAAAGGCCACTCCAACATTTACTGCATAAATAGAGGGCACAGTTTCGATTGAAGTTTCATGAACTTATGAACGATTAGTATATAGTTTAGTGTAAGCCACCACTGTGCAGGTGGGAAAGCAGATAAAGTCTGGAACCTCCTATCTGAAAGAAGTGGATGGAGGAGTTGGTAAGACCAGGGACTGAGGAGGGCTGTGCTTGAAGTGTGTCTGAGACAGTGATATTTCTTTGTCTAAGAATAAACCCCAACACGTAACTGACACACAACCCAATGGAGACTTTCCTCTTAGTACAATGAGTTTGTTTTGTCTGAAAGATATGGCAAGGCTCATTTAAAAAAAAAAAAAACAAATCAAGCATAAAGATGAGAAATTGTCTCCTTTTCCTAGTTTTGAGCAAATGTCTTTTCGAAACGTTGCTCTTCTGGATGTTCTGGTTATAGGCTGAGAGATGCTAAGGCCTCCAGCTCTGCTATGACCTCCCCCTTGTTGCCAGCTAACCAACTGCCATGCTGTGTCCAAACAGAGCACCCATGGAGCATGCATATTAGCATCATTCTGAAGGGTGAGGAGAGTTTCGGGGAATCTCTAGGGAATAGAACATTAAGATGGGGGTGGGAAGAGTAGAGCATTAAAATGTGGGGTGGCAGTGAAACTGTGTCTATTTTTAGGCCCCCAAATATAACACTGGGTCAAGCAGTCATAAAAAAAAAAAAAAAAGGCCCTCTCAGAGAAACAGTAGTTCTCAGTCAGGGGTCAGGCAGGATCTGACAGTTGTCACCTTAATACCTGTTTCTGTCCATGGCTGGGAAGTCAGCTTTCCAGGATCCCTGTCCTGGGACAATTTCAGGTAAGAACGAATATGCAGAGGAGCTCACATAAGATTTGCAAGAAAGAACCCTGTGTTTTGAAGATGGTGTGCACTGGACACTGTGACAGACAGATGCAAATGTCTCTGATGGGCTCTGTTGGTTTTCTCTTTCCCCAATTGGCCTTCACCTCATTTTTTTTTTCAGGGTTGATGCTGCTCACCTAAGCCTCCAGTCCAGCTTTAGGCACATGGTGGAAGCTTCTACAGACTTCTTTGCAATCTCCTATTTGTGTTCCACTCAACTACCAAGCACACCAGGATGCACCAACTTTTCTGTGGACTCTACCTTGTTTAGAACCCTGGTGTCCCACGAACTAGCTAAAAACACCATCATTTCCCCACCCCTCTGACTCTGGTGGAAATCTTTCCAGGCCAGAGCCGCTGCCCACATTTTGGCTGCGAGATGCTAACAACATCTTTTGTTTTGATAAGTCCTTTTTTGGTAGCGGTTTTCTTTTCCTGACTGACCTCCAGGCACTCAGCCTTATAGGGAAGGTAGCTGAAGCTCTCACTCTGCTCCACCCTATATATACATCTTTCCATTTGCTGAATGTAGAGACCTCCTAGTGCTGACCATCCAGGTCAGCTACCAGGACAGAGAACTGGATCAGGGTAAGGAGAGAGCCTAAAGGGGAAAGGAAACATCTCTAGCCAAACTGCTAAGAAAAGTAGAGGAATTACAACTTCCTGGGCTAGGAAGATGGCTCAGCAGTTAAGCACACTTTCTGATCTTCCAGAGAACCAGAATTCATCTTCCAGCACATAAGTTTGGCATCTCACAACTGCCTGTAACTTCAGCTCCAGGGGATCCGACCCACATCTGGCGAGTGAGGGACATGGACATGCACACACACACACACACACACACACACACACACACACACACACACACACAAATAAATAAGAAAATAAATAAATAAATGAAATAAAAGATCTGAAAAATCAATTTAAGCCCTATAGATGAGAAAGTGTGATGCCTCCCTTCTAGCTGTTGTATGAGCTGAGGTTGCTACTCTCTGTTCCATTCCCCTGCAATGATGACTGTGGAAATGATATGGAAGAGCCCCCAGATGAAAGCCCCCTGAAGAGCTGGTCGGCCTGATTGGTGTAGCTTCCACTCCCTTCCTAGCTTCCCTCCTACAGCTCTCTGGGTGTTCTGAGAGAGGAACAGTTTCTACTGCTCCTTCAACCTAAGGGAGGTAGCCTGTCTCTGGCCAGCCCGGCTTCTGTTTTTCCAAAGCTTCCACTTACCTTTGTAATCTATCTCTCCTAAACTCTCTTCTTTACCCTGTAGTACTAGTCATGTTTCCCATCAAGAATCTGCCTGACGGAGTATGCTTGCTGAATGTGAAATGAGTCTAAAGGCAGAATAAGTTGGCTACAAAATAATTCATCCAATAAGTGAAAATCAGTTGTCAAAGCAGGGCTCTAGGATAATTGCCTAAACAACCACTCATATCTCATAGGAAATCCTCTACTCAGCACAATGGACATTCATTGTTTAAAGTGATCTTTTTGTTGTTGTGCTGTTGTTTAATATGCTTAACAGAATCTGTTTGCTTCACTCTAATTGATATTCTTCTTTACATATTCCCAATATTTCATTATGAGTCGAAATTTATGTTTGGGAGAATGAGGACTATGGCTGAAGGCCATTCTGATTAAGGATGCTACCTACAGAGGTCTACCAGAAAGCCTGAGATATGTGAGGCTTATTGTTGGTTTACTTATTCATGTGCAGAGGCAGGAAAGAGAGAAATAAACACAAGGGAAGCAAAATAGCCAAGAGCATGGAGAAAATCAGCACCAGTGTGTGCAAGTCCCAACCTTAACATTTGACTCTGATTGTCTGGACACGACCTTTTGGTCTGCTCCTCTGATGGAAGTAAGTTACTTCTGCATCAGTGATTATGTTTTTCTACCATAATTGTTTAAGATCTGCTTTGCTATCACTGTCCCTTCCTATTTTATTAGCCTTTTAGTTCAATGCCCAGTTTTCAATATCCAAAGAAAATGTTGCACTTCCTTGTATCTTTAAGTTTTGAATCAAATTTGCCATAAGTAAATACTTGGCAGTGAAAAGGCACAGTTCAGAAGGGTTTTCTTGTTCTAACACTTCAGATAGATTCCCAGTGAGCCAACTCATCAACCTGTATTCTTTTTTGGGGGGGGGCTGAGGATCGAACCCAGGGCCTTGCGCTTGCTAGGCAAGCGCTCTACCACTGAGCTAAATCCCCAACCCATCAACCTGCATTCTTTTTTTTTTTTTTATTTAATTTTTTTTCCTTTTTTTTTTTAAATTTTTATTTTGCAATACAATTCAGTTCTACATATCAGCCACAGATTCCCTTGTTCTCCCCCCTCTCCCCCGTCACCTTCCCCCCAGCCCGCCCCCCATTCCAATCTCCTCCAGGGCAAAGCCTTCCCCACAGACTGAGATCAACCTGGTGGACTCAGTCCAGGTAGGTCCAGTCCCCTCCTCCCAGGCCGAGCCAAGGGACCCTGCATAGGCCCCAGGTTTCAAACAGCCGACTCATGCAGTGAGCACAGGACCCGGTGCCACTGCCTGGATGCCTCCCAAACAGATCAGGCCAATCAACTGTCTCACCCACTCAGAGGGCCTGATCCAGTTGGTGACCCCTCAGCCATTGGTTCATATTTCATGTGTTTCCGTTTGTTTGGCTATTTGTCTCTGTGCTTTATCCGACCTTGGTCTCAACAATTCTCACTCATATAAACCCTCCTCATTCTCGTTAATTGGACTCCCAGAGATCCACCTGGGGCCTAGTCATGGATCTCTGCATCCAGATCCCTCAGTAGTTGGATGAGGTTTCTAGCACAACAATTAGGGTGTTTGGTCATCCCATCACCAGAGTAGGTCAGTTCGGACTGTCTCTCGACCATTGCCAGCAGTCTGTTGTGGGGGTATCTTTGTGGATTTCTGTGGGCCTCTCTAGCACTTTGTTTCTTCCTATTCTCATGTGGTCTTCATTTACCATGGTCTCCTATTCCTTGTTTTCCCTCTCTGTTGTTGATCCAGCTGGGATCTCCCACTCACCCAAGCTCTCTTTCCCTTGACCCTCGCCCTTCACTACCCCCACTCATGTCCAGGCTGTTCATGTAGATCTCATTCCATTTCTCTGTCATTGGGCGATCCCTGTGTCTTTCTTGGGGTCCTGTTTTCCAGGTAGCCTGCCTGGTGATGTGAGTAGCAGTCCAGTCATCCTTGTTCCACATCTAGTATCCTGTTAGGAGTGAGTACATACCATGTTTGTCTTTCTGAGTCTGGGATACCTCACTCAGGATGATTTTTTCTAGATCCATCCATTTGTCTGCAAACCTCATGATGTCATTGTTTTTCTCTGCTGAGTAGTATTCCATTGTGTATATGTACCACATTTTGTTTATCCATTCTTCAGTTGAAGGGCATCTAGGTTGTTTCCATGTTCTGGCTATTACAAACAACGCTGATATGAACATAGCTGAACAAGTGCTCTTGTGGTGTGGTTGAGCATTCCTTGGGTATATGCCCAAGAGTTCAACCTGCATTCTTAACAGGACAGTAGATATCACATTCTGTTCTTACATGGCTACTGGGTCAATAAGGAGTGAATATTAGTTTGGTTTTGTCCCTCATAAGAAATAAATGACAGCTCAGTAAAGTTTGCATTTCTAAAATTATAGTGAAAAAATTCTTATGTTCCAGACAGTTGGATTTCTTCACTTGTGTTTAATAGTCTTTGTGATTTTCCTATTTTGTGGTTGCTGGAGATCTGAAGACTCCATGCTTGCACAGTGTCTTAGTGGTCTATTGCTGTGAAGAGATGTCATGACCATGGTAACTCTTATATAGGAAAAAGAATTTAATTGGGGTGGCTTACATTTTCAGAAGTTTAATCTATCCATTATCATCATGGTGCAACAAGGTGGCATGAAGGCAGACATGGTGCTGGAGAAGTAGCTGAGAGTCCTTACATTTTGACTTGCAGGCAACAGGAAGTGGTCTAAGACACTGGGTGTGGCCTGAGCATATATGAGACCTCACAGCCCACCTCTGCAGTGGCACACTTGCTCCTATAAGGCCACACCTACTCCAATAAGACCATACCTCCTAATAGTGCCACTCCCTTTAGAGGTCATTTTCTTTCAAAACACCATGCATGGCAACTCTTATAAAAGAAAGCATTTAATTGGAGCTTGCTTACATTCAGGTTTAGTCCCATTATCATCATGGTGGGAAACATGGCAGCAGGCTGGCAGACATGGTGCTGAAAAGGTAGCTGAGAGTTCTACATCCAGTAGACAGGCACTAAGCAAAAAGAAAGATGCTGGGCCTCGCCTGAGCATTTGAAACCTCAAAGCCCACCCCCAGTGACATACTTCCTCCAGCAAGGCCACACCTACTCCAACAAGGCCACACCTCCTAATAGTACCACTGCCCGATGACCAAGTATTCAAATCTACGAGCCCAAGCAGGCCATTCTTATTCAGACCACCACATACAACAAACACTTTTTCCACTGATCCATCTTCCCAGCCTCCTAGTAAGTGTTTAGACCTGTTGCATTCTCGAACTTCTCACAGTCGGGTGTTTTGTTGGGCTAGGATCCTGACAGAAATGATTTCCTGTGATCTCTCTTACAATTCCATATCTCCCATACAATTTTACTCATCACCAATGTGGAGACATGAGCTTCAAAAGAGTTGAGTGACGTAGTCAGGGAGAGTGAATTACTGTAAAAGATGCTAAGGCTGCCTCAACATTGCCCCTCCTCTTCTAGTGCTCTTGCTCTCCCGAGGCTAAGAACGAATACCTGTCCCCCCCCTCCTCCCCCCAAAGAATTATCTTCAAAGAGAGCCTGCCCAAATGCTGTGGTGGCCTAAAATGAAAGACTAACTGGTAGAAGCTGGTATGAAAAAGCCTAAATACCAAGATGAGAACACTCTGGGATACTATGCATGACCAGGATCTTTCAGCAGAGTTGCGTTGAGGCTAAACATCAGCCTACAGTCTCTGTCTTCAGATCTTCAGCTTTAACTCCGCTAACTGCAACCTGCCTACTACAGCCCTCGCCAATCATAGCAGCCAAGCTTCAGCAATCACAGGTTGTCAACAGATACAACTCTGTCCAGGCAAAGCAATGTCTGACCATGCCATACTCAGAATAAAGCAAATACTCAATTGTAACCAATTAGACCATATTGTAGAATATTATTTTAAGACATGTTACATTTGTTTATACTAAACATTTATATTAAACATTTGTTTAATGATGCAAAGATGTGTTGCATTCTTTTATGTTGCATTTGTTTAACTCTGTGAGGCTGTGTTACTGTGCCTGTCTAAAACACCTGATGGTCTAATAAAGAGATGAACGGCCAATATCGACGCAGGAGAAAGGATAAGCGGGGCTGACAGGCAGAGAGTATAAATAGAAGGAGAAATCTAGGAGGAGAAGAAAGAGCAAGAAAACAAGGAGAGGAAGATGCTAGTGGCCAGCCACCCAGCCACCCAGCCAACCACAGAGTAAGAATGAAAGTAAGATATAGAGAAGTAAGAAAAGGAAAAAGCCCAGAGGTAAAAGGTAGACGGGATAATTTGAGAAAAGCTGACTAGAAATAAGCCAAGCTAAGGCTGGGCATTTATAAGAAAGATTAAGTCTCCGTATGTGATTTATTTGGGAGCTGGATGGTGGGCCCCCCAAGAGCAAAGGGCCCTCAAAGAGCCAAAAGCAAAAACAACCAGCTACAAGAGCACTTTGGAAGTTACTTCCTTCTCTGTTTATAAATACTCCTGTCTGCATTGCAGGGTGGAGCCCTCTGAACTGATTCTGAGTGTTGTGGGAGGAATCATTCACTCACCCTTTGCCTAACTAAAGGTCTAATTTATCCAAAGTTTTTATTTCAGTAAGCAGAAACCTCACCTTCTGCTCCCCCGGCTCCTCTGGGGACTCCTGGAGAAGACTTTTTCTTGTATAAGACTCCTCTACTCAGCCAACATTCAGTCTATCCTAGCTGGCCTGTGGGACATTTCATGTTCAAGTGCAAGCCATCAGATTCCAGACTCTGCCTATGCAAGAGCAGAGAGCACACTCCAGTCCTTTTAGGCTAGCTGGGACATCATCATCAACACTTCAAACCCTTCCTTCCAACTGTTGTTTAATTTTATGAGACTTTCCATAGAGATGGACTAAGTGTACGGAGATAAATCTATCTTTTCCGTTGCATCTTTTCATCTTGGGTTTAAACTGTGTATTCATTTCTGGTTTTATATATTTATTATTTAAATGGCCAGTTGAATACTTGTATCACAATTAGCCTAACACGATTTTCTTAATCTATCAATTTAGCAGCTTGAAACACTCTATTTATCACATTTTTAATGCATCTACTCTTAAGTTTGTCTTTTGAATCTTTAGTTCATACTGATTTCCATAGGGCTATGACAGTTCCAAAATTAGTGTCTTCTTTGAAGGGATTCTGCCCAGCCCGAGCATGACAAGCATGGCTCAGGTAGGCTTTGCCCTTCTCCCCCATTCCCTCTGCCTTCTAAAAAAAAAAAGTTAAACTACATTCCTAAAGCCACCAAGGTCTACTTCCTTATTTGGCCACTTTCTCCTCCTGAGGCTGACTACCAAGGTCCAGGTATCAAAGTATTGAAGTCCGGTAATCAAAAGTCCCCTTTGGCTCACCTAATTAACATGCCCAATTAAAATTAAACATCTCATCCTAACATGGGGTTTCCCCTTTTGTCTTTATTTATTTGTTTCATTTTTTAGATTCATTTATATTTTATGTATATGAGTGCTGTATCTGCAGGCCAGAAGAGGACACCAGAGCTCATTATAGATGGTTGTGAGCCACCATGTGGGTGCTGGGAATTGAACTCAAGACCTCTGGAAGAGTAGCCAGTGCTCTTAACCTCTGATCCTTCTCTCCAGCCACTCCCCTTTTACTTTTAAACCGACATTTTCCTACGGGCCACATCTGTCTCCTCTCTATCCAGAGGCAGTCCTTTGTCCCTTCTCTGGGACAAATACCCCTGCCCCTTCTCCCTTGTTCCCTCTCCTTCTCCTCATCCTCTATCTCCTGTCTTTGTCTCTTATTCCCTGTTCTTTGTCCCTTTGAGGCAAATAAATCTCCTTTGTGCTGAGAACCTGGAGTGTCCTGATCTGATAACGATCCTTTAATTCTTATTGAAGTAATATGGGATATTATTATATATTATTATGTTATGTTATAGTATAGTAATATATTACTATATTGCTCCATTTCTATTTCAGATAAACTCTGGAATTTTTTTTTTTTTTCGAGACAGGGTTTCTCTGTGTAGCTTTGCGTCTTTCCTAGATCTCGCTCTGTAGACCAGGCTGGCCTCGAACTCACAAAGATTTGCCTGCCTCTGCCTCCCAAGTGCCACCACTGCCCGGCTAAACTTTGGAATTTAGGCAATTAAAAAAACAGCTGAAGAATTCATTGTATACTTCTGATATGTTTTTATGTATATTATGCTTCCATTTAAATTTTACAAAAATATCTTGGGCATATTGTTTAGGATTTCATTATTCCATTTTTAAAGTGTAAGGTTATTCAAATACATTGCTGGGGCCCTACTGCATTAAAATGGTTAGGAAAGAATTACCATGTTACAATACTGAAGAATGGCTTAATAAGCACATGCTCTTCCTCAGTTAATTCAAATGCTTTTTATTATTTTCAGTAAAGTTTCATAGTTTTAATATTCTTTATATTCTCAACTTATTCTTAGATTTTATTCTTTTATCCTTTCATATCAGAATCTAATCTTTATTTAATAATATTCTTTTTAATTTTTTTTTTTACATCCTGACCACAGTTTCCTCTCTTTCCAATCCCTCCCCCCATCTTCCCTCTACCCACCCCCATCCACTCCCCCTTCATTTCTCTACAGAAAAGGGCAGGCCTCCCATTGATATCAACCAAACATGCCATATAAAGTTGCAGTAAGACTAGGCACCTTCCCTTGTATTAAGGCTGAAAGAGGCAACCCAGTATGAGAAATAGGGTCTCAAAAGCAGGCAAAGAGCCAGAGATAGCCCCTGCTCTCACTGTTAGGAATCCCACAAGAAAACCAAGCTACATGACTGTAACATATGTGCAGAGGGCCTAGGTCAGTCCCATGCAGGCTCCCTGGTTGTTGGTTCAGTCTCTGTGAGCCCCTGTGAGCCAAGGTTAGTTTATTCTGTGAGTTTTCTTGTGGTGTCTTTGACCCTTCTGGCTCTCACAATCCTTCCTCCCCCTCTTCCGCAGCATTCCCTGAGCTCGCCTAATGTTTGGCTGTGGATCTGCATCTGTTTCCATCAGTTGCTGAACGAAGCCTCTCTGATGACAATTGGGCTAGGCACCAATCTATGAGTACAGCAGAATATCGTTAGGAATCATTTCACTGACTTTTTTTTTTTTGCCTGTCGTGTTTAGTTCTATACTAGGTCTTTGGGCTGTCCAGCCTCTGGGTCCTGGCCCTCTAGGCAGTGTCAGGGATGAGCTCCCTCTTGTAGCATGGATCTCAGGCTGGACCAGTCATTGGTTGGCCACTTCCCCAATTTCTGTGCCACCTTTACCCCAGCACTTCCTTTTTTTATTTATTTTTTTTTTTATTTTAGAGACAGGGTTTTTCTGTGTAGCTTTGGAGCCTGGCTGGGAACTTGCTCTGTAGACCAGGCTGGCCTCGAACTCACAGAAATCTGCCTGCCTCTGCCTCCCGAGTGCTGAGATTAAAAGCATGTACCACCACTGTCTGGCTACCCCAGCACTTCTTGTAGGCAAGACAAATTGTAGGTTGAAGGTTTTGTAGCTGGGTTGATGTTGCAGTCCCTCCACTGGAAGTCTTGCCTGGTTACAGGAGAGGGCCAATTCAGGCTCCTTATCCCCCATGGCTAGGAGTCTTAGCTAGGATCACCCTCTTAGATTCCTGGGAGTTTCCATTATACTAAGTTTCTAGTTCATGTGTGTGTGTGTGTGTGTGGGGGGGTCCCTGAACCTAAGTCCCTGTTCAGGGCACCATCCATGGGAGGTCAGCTACCATCTATTAAAGGGTCCCTATGAGGAGAGGGGAATAAGAAACTTTTAGATAGAAAGATAGCAGAGTGGAGACAGACAGAAACACAGGATAGCTTCGGGAGGACCTGGATCAAAATCCACCGGCCCTTTTGTCTCTTCAAAAGGGCTTTTTATAACAATGCCAAGGGGCAGTGCAAAAGACCTTCCCCTTGCTAGATCAAAGCACACTACACAGCCAAATGCAGACCATTCCAAACACCTGGTAACCACGCTGTGGTCCAATCATCTCCTTATGCAGCCCTGCTGGGTAAAGCAAGCTCAGATCTCACTAGGAGACCTCTGTGAGTCTCCACAAGCTCATCCCCAAGATGCCCGCCCCCAATTTCAGTTGTCTCTTCCAGTACTCTCTCCTTCCATCCTCCCCCACCACCTGATCCCTCCTTTTTTCATCTCCATCCCCCATTCACACATACTCTCTCTCTCTCTCTCTCTCTCTCTCTCTCTTTCTCTCTCTCTCTCTCTCTCTCACACACACACACACACACACACACACACACTCACACACACTGTCTACCAGAAATATCTATTCTATTCTATTCTATCCTATCCTATCCTATCCTATCCTATCCTATGCTATGCTATGCTATGCTATGCTATGCTATGCTATGCTATGCTATGCTATTCTATTCCCCCTTCCGAGGGAGATTTATGCTTCCCCCCTTGAGCCCTCCTTTTTACTTAGCTTCTCTGGGTCTGTGGATTGTAGCATGGTTATCATTTTACAGCTAATATCCACTTATAAGTGAGTACATACCATGGTTATCTTTCTGGGTCTGGGTTGCTTCACTTGGGATGATTTTTTTCTACTTCCATCTATTTGCCTGCAGATTTCATGACATTAATATTATTATTTATTTTATTTTTTTTTTGTTTTTTTTCTTGAAACAGGGTTTCTCTGTGTAGCTTTGTTGCCTGTCCTGGATCTTGCTCTGTAGACCAGGCTGATCTCAAACTCACAGAGATCCGCCTGGCTCTGCCTCCCAAGTGCTGGATTAAAGGCATGAGACACTGCTGCCCGGCAACATTATTTTTTTTAACAGCTGAGTAATACTCCATTGTGTAAATGGACCACATTTTCTTTATCCGTTCTTTGGTTGAGGGACGTCTAGGTTGTTTCCAGTTTCTGGCTTTTTCAAATAAAGCTGCTATGAACATAGTTGAACAAGTGTCCTTGTGGTATGATTAAACATCCTTTGGATATATGCCCAAGAGTGGTATAGCTGGGTCTAGAGGTAGATGGATTTCCAGTTTTCTCAGATACTGCCATATTGATTTCCAAAGTTGCTGTACAAGTTTGTACTTACACCAGCAATAGAAGATTGTTCCCCTAGCTCCACATCCTTGCCAGCATGTGTTTTTGACATTCTGACAGGTGTAAGATGGAATCTCAGAGTTGTTTTGATTTGCATTTCCCTGATGGCTAAGGATATTGAACATTTCTTTAATAGTTTCTCAGCCATTTGAGATTCCTCTGTCGAGAATTCTGTTTAGATCTGTACCCCCATTTTTAATTGGATTATTTGGGTTTTTTTTTATGTCTAGTTTTTTGAGTTCTTTACATATTTTGAAAAGTAGCCCTTTGTCAGATGAGGGGTTGGTAAAGATCTTTTCCAATTCTGTAGGCTGCAATTTTGTCCTATTGATGGCGTTCTTTGCCTTACAAGAAGTTTTTCAGTTTCATGAGGTCCCACTTATTAATTATTGATCTTAGTGCCTGCTCTGTTGGTGTTCTGTTCAAGGAGTTTTCTCCTGTGCTAATGTGTTCAAGGCTGTTCCCCACTTTCTCTTCTATCAGGTTCAGTATATCTGGTTTTATGTTGAGGTCTTTGATTCACTTAGACTTGAGTTTTGTGCAGGGCGATAGATATGGATCTGTTTGCATTCTTCTACATTCAGACATCCAGTTAGACCAGCAACATTTATTGAAGATGCTTTCTTTTTTTCATTGTATAATTTTGGCTTCATTGTAAAAAACCAGGTATCCATAGGTGTGTAGATTAATGTCTGGGTCTTTTATTCTATTCCATTGATCAACCTGACCATTTTATGCCAATACTATGCAGATTTTTTTAAACTATATCTCTGTAGGAGAGCTTGAAGTTAGGGATGATGATACCTCCGTAAGTTCTTTCATTATACAGGATTGTTGTAAGTATTCTGCTTTTTCGTTTTTTTTTTGTTTGTTTGTTTGTTTTTCATTTTTTTTTTGTTTTTTGCTTTTCCATACTATTTTACTCTTACAGGAACGACTGATTTTTGATGGCTATTCTAATATGTAGAAGAGCTATCAATTACTTCGTGAGCTCAGATAAGAATGCCCACTGTCAATGAAAGTATTATTAGTAAATACTTTTCTTTTCTTTTCTTTTCTTTTTTTTTTTTTTTGGTTTTTCGAGACAGGGTTTCTCTGTGTAGCCTTGCGCCTTTCCTGGGACTCACTTGGTAGTCCAGGCTGGCCTCGAACTCACAGAGATCCGCCTGGCTCTGCCTCCCGAGTGCTGGGATTAAAGGCATGCGCCACCACCGCCCGGCCATAAATACTTTTCAATCAGGTTGTTCATTTAATTAATAAATGTAGCCGTTATATTTCCAGTTGCTAAGTAAGTCCACAGGACATTTTGAAACTAAGTGTAGTAATCCCCTAGTTAAGAATCCCTGGGATCTCTGAAGCATCCTCCGGAGTGAACAGTGCAAGCCTGACCTCAAACACTGCACACCTGTGTGCATGCCGACTGGTTTCTGTTCCGATTGACCAATCAATCCGAGCAGATGTTTAAGTTGTTAAGTTTTTTAAAATTCTTTTTATTTTATTGGTGTTTTGCCTGTCTGTATGTCTGTGTGAGGGTGTTGGATCCTGGAGTTACAGACAGTCGTGAGCTGCTATGTGGGTGCTGGGAATTGAACCCAGGTCCTCTGGAAGGGCAGTCAATGCTCTTAACTACTGAGCCATCTCTCCAGCCCCAAGTTTGTAGTGGGTAGCCATTCCAGCTTTGACCTAGAAGTACCACGCCCTTTGAGGCTTCGGTAACTGTCACGCCTAGAAGGCGGAGGCGAGAGAGGACCCTGAAGACCCGAGATCCCGATGGGCGAGCTCTTGGTTCCTGGATCCTGGACGCTGGAGGTAGACCGAGCAGAGTTCTCCAGAGAACACCGCTGGACTGCGCCACACCTTTCCCAGACCCTGTTATCTATCCCTTCACTTGTAAGTTACCCCACAAAATAAACCTCCCTTTTAACTACGTGGAGTGGCCTTAATACTTCAACCAATATCAAGTTGTTAAGTTTTGAACATCAACTGTATTTCCATCTACAGATTGACTCTCGCTCAATTATGCAATGTACTATACTGTTCTCGGGTCTGCAAGAAGGTGGGGATGGGAGGTGGAGCTGGGCATTAAGAACTAAGCAGAACCAAAGACCTGAATGTTATTGGTTATAGTTTCCATTTATTCTTGTTTCTGAGGACTGCCAAGCAGTCGTGCCCGCCCCCCGCCCCGTGCCCCGCCCAAAAGAACAACTACTATATCTCTGGCTTCATCTATGACTATATCAAAGCCTTTTGTCTTTGCTTTTGACTACCTACAAAGTGCCAGTTTGGCTCTCTGACCCCAATTTTAAAAAGAATCCTGAGGAAAGCCTATAAAGTGACATGATTATTTCATAAAACACTACTTCTTTGTTTACGTGCATATGATATTCTCTGAAAAATATTGGACAGTGATAAGTATAAGATGGGTAGATCCTGTCACCACATTTGATAAGCATACTAAACAGCTACTTCTATAATGACATTTTGCCATCTCAGATCTCTAAAATTAGCTATTCGAATCAATTTTTCAAAGCCATTATCTCATTCTGATAATCTATATCCTGAAGCCTTCATTTAAAAAACGAAATGTGAACTGGGAATGGTGGTGTAAACCTTTAATTCCAGCACTCATGATACTGAGGCAGGAGAATTTCAAGTTCAAGGCAAGACTGGGTTACATAGTGAGACCCTGTCTCAAAAACATAGCTCAAAGTCCAAGTGTCCCTTGATGCTTTTATGGCCTCACTTCCTACACTTCCTTCTCTTTACTTGCTGCCTACCACTGGGATTCTTTCCTGTTATTCAAGCTAGCACTCCTAAAGATT
Source organism: Peromyscus eremicus (assembly GCF_949786415.1). NCBI lineage: Eukaryota > Metazoa > Chordata > Mammalia > Rodentia > Cricetidae > Peromyscus > Peromyscus eremicus. The sequence goes on along the minus strand of NC_081427.1, from coordinate 39,160,235 downwards.
AGGACTTGTAGAGTTACTGTTGGCTCTGTCTGAAGCACCCTGCATTCCAGATCTTTGCGGGGCTGGCTCCACCAGCCTCAAAGGTCACCTTAGGGAGACCTTCTGTAATTGTACAACTTGAAATAATCTCCATGATATTTACTGTGCTCATAATGTTGATCAATATCTTAAACTTTATGGCACATCATTTGCTCTCTTGATATCTAAATAAGTTTCTATTAATAGGACTACCCAGCTAGAGACTGCATGATTTAGAACTATGCACTCAATGGAAGTGTTCAGGGATAGGCTGATTGAGTAGGTCAACCCTATCATCAAAACTAGGAATTAGAGCTCTTTGCTCTACCATCTTCACAGCATTGTCCTTGTCACCTTTCATGGCTTCCAGACAGCTACAGAAGCCTCATGTATTCGAGAGTGCAAAGAGTGGGGAGTGCATGTCTAAGGAAAAAATATTTCAGCCATTGAAATACTTTCCCCAAAGTTGCAGTGGCAGCTTCAAGGGAGACTGAGAAAAACAAGTGTCTGTTCTTCTTATGTTCTAATCAGCATGAAAATGACCTCTGATGTAAGGTATAGAGAAAAGTGAGGCAATAAAAAGGCAAAGAGCAGTCTTTCACAAAGTCTGTCTCGGGGTCCTTATCTGCAACATGCAAATATCCAAGAGCAGATGGCCAGAGGTGTAGAGCCAGTCCAACCTCTGTACTTACCAGCTACAGCAGCCTATACTTTCCCTCTGTTGCTTAAGCTACTTTGAACTTTATTGCATTATTTGCAATCAGCACCACCCTAACTGATAACCGACACAATCTGATAAACTAATGTAATTCAGGCAATGGTTAAGTATGGCTTACATGTAGGATTGGTCTACATGCATAAGGAGGAGCAGGAGCAGCAGTTGAGGTCTATAATATTTGCAGGAGCCTGTGCAAGTTGATTTTTAATTTACAGTTAAAAAAATAATGGAAGCTTAATGATATAATCTGGATTACATTTTAACTTTATTTCATTGCCTTTGAAAAATAGTTTTTATGTTTTGTGGAGGAAGGTGCCTCTGCCTACAAAGTGTTCGGGAGCTCCTGAAACCATATGACAGTCCAGTTTACACAAGTCCTGACAGATTTCATGGGAAGTGTATCTAGGACCCTTTGGAGGCGAGGAACTAAAGGACTTTGCCAGTGGAGAGGAGTTCAGGAAAAGTCCATCAGACTGTCTCTTGGTGGTGGTGGTTCTTCTTCTTCTCCTTCTTCAGAAATGTAGACCTTGCCAGGATAAGCAAGGGAGTCCTGAAATCTCAAGTGTACTAGATGATCTCGGGGACCTAAAGAGTTGAAAAGAATAGTAGTGTGGAAAGATGGGCCCCAAAGGAAAAGGGCAAGGAGAGGAGGGGATAAGAATGGACAAGAAGGTTACTGTAATTTCTGTGTATGGGTGATGGCCTTGATTACAAGTTCTACAGGGATATTTTAGCTGTGGGCTGTGCCTGCTATTCTAGGATCCCAACACTTTTCCAACTTCTGAAGCAAGCTCTCAGACTTGTGCTTATAGTAGTCCGCCATCAACATCTGGATTGGATTGTTTTATATTGTAAGTTAGTGTCTTGTGTCTTTATTATAATATCAGGGTCTACACGGGGCCAAATTAAAGAGGGAAGGAAAAGGAAAAAGAGAGAAGAAGCCTCATTAGCGATCCCGAGTCCTGATTATTTTGCTCACAAGAGTGTGTGGCTAGTCACAATAAAGCGAAGGAAAGTGTTTTAAGACCTTATTCATTTTAATATCCAAACCTGTGCCACAGCCAGCAGAGAGCACAAAGCTACTGTGAAAGACTTTTACATTTACAGAATCAGACGCACAGCCAGACAGCTGCAAATACACAATGCCAGTACCAGGGCAGCTTCTTTGACACTGTCCTGCTGAGGCTGCTTTCCAATGAGACCAGCGGAGTCATACTGTGTCTACTAGCAGCCCAGGAGGAAGGCTGGACAGGGAGACTGCTGCTCTTGCCTTGGCATGTAAGGCAGGAGGTGAGGAGTTCACGTGACTGAGCTGGGGCAGTAGAGTTTAGGAAGCACACTCCTTAGCACTGGTCTCCGCCCTCACGCATATATAAATAACCTAACTGCCTCCACCCACCCAAAATACTTAGGATGTTCTGGGTCCAAAATTTTTTTTTTTAGAACATTATTCTTTATTGATTCTTTGGGAATTTCACATCATGTAGCACAATCCTGTTCACATTCCCAATCCCTCCATATCTGCCCCTCACCCCTGTAGCATCCCTCCCCCCAAATTAATAAAAACAAAACAAAACAAAAAATATCTCACTCCTTCATCTTTCCAACACCTCTTCATCCATCTTAGTAGCATCAGGAGCTCTGGTGCATCATGCAATATACCCTTTTGTCCAATCAACCCCACCCGAAAAATGTTCATTACAGTGAGTCATTGGTTTGGTTCAAGGCCTCTGGCACACCATCATTACTGGACCCCCACTGCAACTCCTCTCGGATATCCTGCTGTTACCCCGAGTCACGGAGATCCTGTGGCTATCGTTCCACAGGATCAGTCATTTCATATACTCTACCAGGTCATAGATGGGGTAGATATTAGGTTGGGCCAATCCAAGGCCCAGAATGTGGGTCTGAGTGGTAGCTGAGCTGGTTGGTCTGGGACACTGGGACTGCCCCCCTCGGGCAAGGGTGCCTTTGGGGACAGCTCCCCCATGTCCATTGTGAGGGGTGGGGCCATCTCTTCTGATTGTGGGTGTAGGAGGAGGTGGGGGTGGGGAGTGAGGAAGGGTTGGGGGAGCAGCTCTCCAATGGGGGAACGGAGCAGCTCTCCTGCTGCAGTGTCCAGTGTGGGGCAGGGCCAGCTATCCCAGGGCCAGTGAAAGGCAGGGTTGGCTGAGCACTGCCTTTGGATTTCAACATGCATGGTTCCTATGACCCCCTGTGGTAACATGGGTCATAGATATCATCACAGGCCCTAGCTGCAGCAGGACCATGGACCCAGACATGGCCCTTGGCAGCAGCTTTGGCTTGGACATCACCATGGCCCTGGTGGCAGCATAGGCCACCCAGATCAGTATGGCCCTGGTGACAGCAAGGCCCTCAGGCACCAACATGGTCTCAGGCGGCTGTCCAGATCCCAGGAATCCACACAGCCCTTAGGGGTAACAGGAGCCATGGACATCAACTCAGACCCTATCTGCTGCTAGTCCATGGACCCAGACATGGCCCTCAGCAGCATCTCGGGCCCAGAGGACATAATGGCCCCATGTGGCAGCATAGGCCACCCAGATAGGCATGGTCCTGGTGGTAGCATGGCCCTCAGACACTAACATGGCCATAGGTTGTGACCTAGACCTTAGGCATTCGTGTGGCCTTTCTACCATGGGCCATGGACATCAACACAGACCTGAAGCTATGGTAGGACCACGGACACAGACACGGTCCTCAGCAGTAGCCTGGGCCTGGATATCACCATGGTCCCAGGTGAAGGCCCAGACTCCTGGCATCAGTATGGCCTTTGATGGTATCAGTAGCCACAGACATCAATACAGACCATGGCTGCAGTAGGGCCATGGACCTGGCCTGGAGGAGACCATAGTTGGGTCCAAATTTTAAAAGCTGATGCTTCTCCTAGAAATAGCAGCAATGCTTGTACAAGAGCTCAAATTTACTTACAGCTATTGAAGTGTACATTTAAAAGTTACAATAACAACAAAAATCAATGATCCCTCCAAATCAATGATTCATTCTTAAAAAACAAAACAAAACAAAACAAAAAACCCTTTCTCCACTAAAGCACCATCAAAATCCTTATTGTATACTGGGTGTGTATGCATGGCTTTAACCCCAGCATTCAGGAGACAGATTTCTGAGTTCCAGGACAACCAGCGCTACACAGAGAAACTCTTCTCAAGAAATTAAAAACAAAAATAAACCTTTAGTGTGTGTGTGTGTGTGTGTGTGTGTGTGTGTGTGTGTGTGTGTTTTAAAGATGAACTGTCCTTGTCTTCCAGGAGTGTTAAAAATGCAACGCTGTGTGTCTCTTTGCATTTGTGTTAAGCAATAGCACTCTCGACAATAACCACCCTGTGTGGAGGTAAAAAGCTAGCAAGAACTGCTCTTCCAACAGTGATTTTGTAGTTCATCTCTTTGCTTCTAATTTTGAAATAAGTCCTGCACCTTTGTTCCCAGTCCCCTTGGTTTTCTCATAAAACTGCTCACTGAGTGTGGTGATCCATCCACATTGCTCCCCCAGCTTTCAAAATAGAAACTGAGCTCCCATCTGTCTCAGACTTTATTTTTGTTAAATCTCACCTATGGAAAAGTGCATAAAACAGATACACAGCATGATGAACAGTTACAACATGAACACTTGTAAAGTTGCCAGTGTTTGGGAAGTAGAACATTCTGGAGCCCCCCCTGTGCATCACTCAGCTTCCTGGGTGTTCGAAATAATTATTAGGAAACTCAAGACATTCTTTATCCTTTTTAATTTTACCACCCACAGCATCCTTAATTGTTGTAAGTGCAAGCACAGTATTGCACGTAACTGACTCCTGACACGTTTTCATTGACTCCGCTTGTATCATTTTGTCCTTTCTTCCAACGCAGTCTCCGTTTGGCTTTCTCTAGGAAGAGCTGTGGTCTATCAACCATTGCTTCAATGCTAATTGGTTAATTCCGCCCCCGGAGCTCAGTTATTAATAACTCTCCTCTGCCTGCCACACTGATTTCCTGAAGAGGAAATGGGATGTGCCTTGGCCCGGAGTCACGTGTGGACAATTTAATTAGTCAACAGAGGCATCCATGAGTCAAAATAAATAGGAGCGGAGCTCCAGCACAGTACACGACACCTGCTCACTGTTAGCCCCTCCTTTTGTGCTTATTACCCCCTCTGCCTTATTTCTCTTACCCTGCCATGTCTAGACCAGGGGCCAAATCGCAGCTGAACAGTTTGGACATGTGACAAACTGTTTCTATCTGTAGAGGGAGAGGACTAGATTTATTAAACTTATTATTTTGTGTATGTGGTATGAATGATGCATCATGTCCAAGAAAATATTGACAAACTCAAAGTCACAAAGCTATTCCCTATTTATTAGAGTTTTTCTCCAATAATTTCATAATTTAATGTCTTATACTTAGTGCTTTGATTCACTTTCAGTTAGTTTTGACATGTGGTATTGAAGTAAGGGTCCAGCTTAACGCTTTGGTTTGTGGATATCCAGTTTTCCCAGCACCATTTGCTGAAAAGACTGTCCTCTTTTTGTCAAACAGTCTTGGCAGCATGTCAAAAACTGCTTGTCCATACACACACACACACACACACACACACACACACACACACACACACACACAAAAGCTTATTTCTGGTCTTCCTTTTTATTCCACTTATCTATATGTCTTTGTTTTTATCATTACATTATTTTAACAACTGAGAGGCTGGAGATACAGCCCAGCAGCTAAGAGAATTTGCTGCACAACTGTGAGGACCATGGTTTAGATCCAAGCAGCCACACAACAAGCCAGAAGTCCCACTCATAGCTGCAACCTCAGTTCCAAGGGTAGAAGACACAGGAGACTCTCGGGGACTTGCTAGCTTCTAATCTATCTGAGAAAATGTGAGCTGTAGGTTCAGGGAGAGATCCTGCCTCAAATAGGCAGGGAGTGATGGAGGATACCCAATGCTTTCTTCTGGCATCTATGTATATAAACCACCACCACCACACACACACACACACACACACACACACACACACACACACACACAGTGAAATAAAATCTTTACAAAGAAGAAGGAGAAGAAGAGGAGGAGGAGGAAGGAGAAGAAGAAGAAGAAGAAGAAGAAGAAGAAGAAGAAGAAGAAGAAGAAGAAGAAGAAGAATTTCAGGAGGTATTGTGTTTTGGAATGTATGATTAGCACGCAAGCCAACTCTATCCCCTAGAAGTGACTTTGGGTGCTGTGACTGTTCTATGAGATCTAAGACAGGAGCTCACTATATTTTTCCACTATAGGACTTGGTGGTGGAACTGTTCATACCCATATCAGTCAGAGCAGTAGAAAAATCAATATGCTACATTTTTGAGGCAGTGGTGGGATTTTCTTCTTTATTGGCAGAACTAAACACGTTCTTAGCTCCAGGTTGGGCCAACCTATTTAGAAGTCCTGCTATTTTCTTAGTGTGTAAAAGTTGAAGACTTCTGTGGTGGTTTGAATGAAAATGGCCCCCATAGACTCAAAGAGAATGGCATTATTGGAGGTGTGGCTTTGTTGGAGTAGGTGTGGCTTGGTTAGAGTAAGTGTGTCACGGGGGTCAGCTTTGAGGTTTCAGAAGCTCAAGCCAGGCCCAGTGTCACTCTCTCTTCCTGCTGCTTGTCAATCTAGATGTAGAACTCTCAGGTACCTCTTTGGCACCATGTCTGCCTGCATGCTGCCATACTTCCTGTCATGACGAAAATAAGCTAAACCTCTGAACTGTAAGACAGCCCCAATTAAATGTTTTCCTTTGTAAGAATTGCTGTGGTCAAGGTGTCTCTTCACAGCAATGAAACCCTAATTAAGACAACGTCTTACTGTTTTGGCTTATAGTGACTTGTAGACTTGTCCTGATCTGATGTCTCAGCACCTTTTGGGAAGCTAAAGAAGCAGGGTAAAAGTTAATCAGTCTGCTGTAGCTGCTGGATGCCGGCTTGGGCCAAACACTGTACTATTTAAGCTAATTAAAAACAGAAGCCTATAAAGTGTCTGCAGCTGTATTACTTTAATGACTCCAAGCTTGGCTAACTATTTTGCTATTTTTAAAGTCAGTCATTTTTTCCATGGCTACATTCTGTTTGCCATCATATGTACATGGTAAGAATTTTTCCATAGCTTTAAAAATAGACTATAACATTAAGCTAAGTTTCTCCTTTACAATTATTGTTGTGACTCATTCAGTCTATGAGATTTTTCTTTGTCCCCTCTCATTATGCCTCAGACTTTTCTTTCTGATAAAAATGCCAGGAGTGATGGTAGTTAAGCCTTTTGATCAAAGTGATGGGAACTAGTAAGCGTCTTAGTTGCTTTTTCTTACTGTGGTAAAGACTATGACTGAAAGTAACTTGGTAGGAAAAGATTTGTTTGGCTTACAAATCACAATCCATCATCCGGGGAAGCCAAGCAGAAACCTGGAGGCAGGAACTGAGCAGAGACCACAGAGGAACACTGCTTACTGCTTGCTCCCTGTGGCTTGCTCAGCTTATTTTCTTATATAACCCAAGACCACCTGTCCAGGAGGGGCACAACTCACAGTGGCCTGACTTACATCAAAATCAGTCACTAAACAAGAAAGTGCCCCCCTGTCCCCCGCCCCCCCCCCCCCAGCCCCCCCCCCCACCACCAACTTGCCCACAGGCCAATCTGATTGAGGCAATTCCTCAACTGAGATCTTCTCTTCCCAAATACGTCGAGGTTTGTGTCAAGTTGACAAAAAACAACCAGACTATAGCCATCTCTTACTTCCTAGGATTGTATTTAGGTTTAGCGTGGGCTGCTTTTAAAATTACCTTCGCTACAAAGCACATAGGATGAGAGAACTAGAATTAAGTGGGATCGCCCATCTTAGAATAAAAGAGGCTCCCACATACCAGTCAGTAGCTCTGGGGAGAAGCCAAAGCACCAGGGACCTGGGCTTTTCTCGTTCTTTCTCAAGAGGAGCAGCTAGGCCAGAGTACCCAGTGCCAAGAAACTGACTGGCCTAAACTCCATTCCCAACAGAAGTTTGCTCTTTCTGGGGAAGTGATGATCTGTGTATTGGTAACAGTTTAGAAGATACAAACATGCTCAAAAATTTTAAATTAAAAATCATAACCATATGCTGGCAAGTTAGCTCAGCAGGTAAAGGTACTTATGGGCAAGGCTGGGGACCTGAGTTCAATTTCTAGAAACCACAAAAAGGTGGAATGAGAGAAAACTACCTCCAAAAAGTTATCCTCTGACCTTCACATTGTGACATGAGTCTCACTCCCTGCCACATCAGGTACACACACACACATACACACACACACACACACACACACACACACACACACACACACACACATTTTTAATTTAAAAAACTCTGACTTTAAAAAAATCATAACCAGAGTGAAGCATCACTTCATGGTTTTTGTTTTTGAGCATATCAATTCCTCTTAATTTTTTGTGGAAAAATGGATATTATATGAACAAAAAGAGGATGGAGATTTGATTAGGAGAATTGAAGGTCTAAGAACTGTATAATAATTATTGCCCTACAGTCCATGGTCTCTTTGACACAGACTCATGGAGACATGGAGACCTTTATGCTCCAAATATACACCCAAGACCCTGTAGTTTGGCATCTTATCACAGACAAATAATTCTACCAGGACAATAGTAGGAATCCTGGCCCTGTCTTGTCTCATCTCTTCCAGTTCTGCTTCTCTCAATGTGAGATTCTAAGGTGCCAAAAGAAAACAGTACCCACTCTCCACTCAATGGACATCCACTATCCATTAAGCAAGTATCTACAGCCACCTGCCAAACCAAAGACAGATGTCAGACACATGTAAAGATATAATATGTTCCAAAGCAACTGACACTTTCAGAAGGAAAGACTGAGTCCTTGATATACTAGGCATGGTTGGGTGTCTGAAGGAGTAAACCAAGGTGGAGTCTTCATTGCATTGTGATTTCAAGTTCCCTTGGGACTTTGAGAAGGTACAAAGCATGTTGAGGGGATGTATAGTTACAGAGTGAGTCTAACACCTTCATCCTCATGATCTGCACTTTGAGAGAGAGTCACTGAGATGTTCTTCTGTTAGCAGGAATCCTTTTTCCAGTGACTGAGGCATGAGGAACTGTAGGGGATGGAAATGGAATAGAGGATAGCTAACAACTTGCCCTTTCAAAAAGGAAAGAAACTGGAAACTGGTGGCCTTAGAGACACAAGCTTAAAGACTTCGGACATTCCTTACATACTCCTACCACGATTTATGACAGGGCCTCTCTGTCATGGGCAGTGAGGGAGCTACAAATCAATTGTATAAGCAAGAATCCTAGGTACCCATGGCTACAGAGAAGCTTTCCTTTTCACTTGTACCTAAAGCCTTATGGAGATTCTCTATAGCTTCTATATTCTCTGGATGAGCAAAGAAAATATAGGCCATTCTGCATGGTTTCCCATCATCACACAAATGTTGGTAACTACAGCTATGTATCTGGGTGATCATTTCATCGGGAACAGTGGTTCTCAACCTTCTAAAGCTTTGACCCTTTAATACAGTTCCTCATATTGTGTTGACCCCCAACCATAAAATTTTGTTTCTACCTCATAACTGTGATTTTGCTACTGTTATGTGATGGCCTTAGGCGACCCCTGTAGAAGGGTCATTCAACCCCTCAGAGGGGTCACAACCCATAGGTTGAGAACCGCTGATCTGGAATTCAAGGGGGCTCAATCAATCCCACTGATTATGGGAAATAGCTAACAGTTTAGGCAGCTAATCAGGGTCTGTAAGGGAACACGATGGAAGATCATATCTGGGAAACCAGAATGTGACTAGTCAGTAGTTACATAAGAAGATATTTCTATGTTAATACTTCCCCAGGACAAGATCAGGAGAAGATCTTAATCATTAGGAGGACACACTGGACCTGTCCTCTAGGTGATGGCCAGCCTTTTCCCAGGCAGCCTTTCCCTCAACCAATGATCACACAAGGATGAAGTCTATGTATGGGCTCACAACATGGGTTCCTTTTTACAACACCTCACCAGACTAAGGCTGCTCTAGAGTGCCTAGCCTCTGAGCAGTACAAACCAACACTGAACTCCAAATGTGGCACTATTCCTTGAAGGGAGATGTGAGGACAGGGGAATTAGCTAGTCACCTGGTTCCAGATTGGTTACACTGAGCAATGTTCATCATAGACATACCAGCACTTTGTTCTCAGTGAACCAAACCCCCCACTTAGATGAGGATTTCCCCTTAGCTCTCAATGCTGGTGTCAAAACTATCTGAGTTTGTATGCACTGCATTTGCTGTATTTTACAAAGCATTGCTCTGGACAAGGATCTAATTTTACAGCAGACAAGGGATGGCAATGGACTCAGGACTTTGGAATTTATCCTGTCCCATGATTGCTAAAGCAAATAACATGAAAGAATGATGAACCACCTTTGAAGAGTTATGGCACCAGCTCCATAGCAACACCTGGTAGCCCCAAAACTACACCCTAGGGTGTGATAGATGCTATAAGTCAGCTTGTACTTCCCTCCACAGCCAGAACTTTTGGAATCAAGACTGAAAACAGGAATGGCTTGTAGATGTAATTCTAAATGGTTTTATTAAATAAGAGACACAGAGCCAAATGCAGAGTTAAAAGTCTAAGAGGTCAGAGCAGCAGCCAAGAGCTAAGACCAAGACCACCTTCTTAACACTCTCTGTCACTGTCATCCTTCCCCTCAAAAAGAGACCTACTTCCTGTGTGTCTGTATTTTTATTGACTTTCTGTTCTGCCTTCTCATTGGTTGTAAACCCAACCACATGACCTCCTCATTACTGCCTGTCTATACAGACCTCCAGGTCTCTATGGTTGGTATTGAGATTAAAGGTGTGTGTCTCCATGCTGGTGGTGTCCTTGAACACATAAAGATCTGCCTGTCTTGTGATCAGGATTAAGGGCATGTGCTACCACTGCCAGACTTCTGCTAAATGGCTTGCTATTAGCTCTGACCCCCAGGCAACTTTATTTATTAACATACCAATAAAATCACATTTCAGCACAAATAAAATATCACCATAATGGCTCTTGTTACTGTTCTTTTCCGTGACACAGAGCAAAAGTTTGCTTTCTGACCTCAGAACTTCAGGTTCTATTTTTTGAGAGTTTTTAATTTCTCAAAGGAAGAATGCATCTACCAAGGGACACAGAAAAAAAATCCATTCATTCGGAAGCTGAGATTGCAATGTGGCCACTTTGTACTTCTCATGTAGTAAGTCAACATGTAAAAACAGTAGTTACTGCCTGGGGTGACAACACTGGATGTCAGATGGAATTCAGGTCACTTACTTCTACAAAATGAAAGAGGGTACCTCTGACATGTAGATTTAGGCACCCCAGTATTCTTCTAGACAGAACTGCTTCTCCCAAAAACATAGGTGGAAATCCTAATCCTTTGTAATATGGAAACAGGGTCTTTGTTGATGTAACCAAGTTCAAATGAGATCATAAACAATTAAGGTGGGCCCTGGTCCAGCGTGGTTGGTGTTGTAAGCAGAGATAAAGGGAAGATGGGCATGTGACAACTGGTATTGCTGCCCTAGCCAAGGAATTCTTGGGATTTCTGAAAATTGCCCAAAGCTAAGAGAGGGCTGGGATAGTGTGTTCACCTTCCTCACTTCCAAAACAGAACCAAACCTGATGGTATTTTTATTGCAGACTTCAGTCTTCCTGGATGATGAGGGAGTAGATTTCGGTTGTCAAAAAATGCTCAGCACTGGTCATCTGTATGTCAGCCTAAGGAAGACTTATATAAATGGATATAGTTGTACGTCCATTTGGAATGTCTCATTATATCCGACCATGGCCTCACTGCATACTCCACAGAGAATGGTTCAGTAGAAACCAGGAGGCTGTTCTGATGGGGTTCGGTGGAGGTTTAATGAAGGGATTGCTTACATTGCTGTGGGACTGGACAGTGAAGTCAAGAGAATGGGAAAGCCCAAAGTAGTGTCCGGAGAAGAAGCCATTCTTACCTCCATGCATGAAGGGACAAAGGAAAGCAACAGTATCATCATAAATGCACTGCCTACCAAACCTCTGGAAGAGTGCCACCAAGAACACTGATGCAGAGTTACGTACTTATCACCACACTATGACACAGCAGGATGGAGAAAAAAACCCAACTGCTCAATTCCCACCTTGCTCCAACTGACATTTTCCATAGCAGGGGATCTGGGTGATGGTACCTATGGTTAAGAGAATGGAAATGCGGGCGGCGGGGTGACCATCTGAGAGTGAGAAAACACATTAAGAAAATAAAAGGTATTTTTGGCTCACCATGAAAAGTGACTTATAGCAATTCCCACAGTGCTAGGGCAGTCACAGGGGGGCTATTGAAACAGGGCAGTTTTTTCATCAGCCAGCCTGTAGCTAGAGCAGTTCATCTGCATGATCTGCAGGGGCTTCTGAGCGTACTGCTCTGTCTCCACGTGGCTACAATAGTTCACCCTCCATTTCTTCAATGAAGCTGGCTCGTCGTGGGGAGGGAATTTAAGTTGTCTCCGCCAGTCTCTCCCTGCTTCATAAGCTCTTCCCAGAATGGAAGAGAATGGGCAGTACTTCTAAACACTGAGTGCTTCGCAACGGAATTAGCTCTTGTGGAATATAATAGACTGCAACACCCAGTCAATTTACTAAGGTAAAAATACGCAAGACAGTCCAAAGGAAGGAGAGAGAGAGATTAAGCAGCTTTAAAAATTTTAATCCTGGCCCTCTCCCAAGGCTCATGTGGCTCATGTTCCGCCTTTGTACCAGCCCTTGTGAGCCGTGAGTTTTTCGGGTGGCTCTAATTACAAAGAGCCGTGTGGCAGAGTTCTCCGTTGGCGGCCATTCCCTTGCAAGTCTCAGAAGTCCTAAGCTCTCCCTTTTACCTCTCAATTTCTGACATGATGATTCGTGAATTATCAGGGACACGGGGCGAGGTAGGTTTCCAAGGTCCCTCTGTATTGTGAAAGCATGTCATCTTCCACTTACCTCGTCTTCCTACCTCAGCTAGATAGCGTAGGACGCGGCTGTGAGCGGCAGCATCTTCAAGGCTCTAGAGATATCCGTGCCTCTCTCGTGTGCCCCCTAATCTAATCGCCCACCTCCTTTTTCTACGCTTATCACCCACAACCAGAACCTCACTTATTCATTCTTGCAGAGGCCTCGATACCTTTTTAAAAATTATTTTGACTCCAGTCTCATTATGTAACCCCCGGCGGGCCTCAAAGCTGTGGTCCTTAGCTTCCCTCGTGCTAGGGTTCCAGGCAAGCATCACTGTGCCCAGGAGCTCCTCAGTGGCTTTCAATGGGTTTGCTGCCGCTAGCTAGACTGAGTCTTCCTCCACTTTCTACTCTGAATTCTAGGAACTAAAACCACTTTTAGAGTATGGCAATGCCTTCCTGTCAGAACTGGCTTTCCTCTACCACATCAGTCAAACCTTCTGTTAACCAGCCACATCTTATTCGGACGAGGAGCTTTTATCACCAGATGTTGCTCGTCTTAAATAGGCTGCTCGTCTTAAAACAACGTAAGAGTAATCCTGCCTTCTCCAGCCACTTGAATGTCCCACCCCCTCCTCTAAGCCAAATCCTTTATCTCAAAGTCTTCTGTGTCTTACTTCTTTCTGAGTTTGGATTGTCAGTCTCAGCAGCCTAGCCCTTAATTAACCTATGATGAGCCAAGTAATCCTTTACAACTATGGGTGAGAAAAATTACTTTCAGTGCTTGCTATGTGACGTAGGATATATGTGGCACATAGATCCTAAGAGTTTTGTAGCTTGATGTGTTCACTGATTTAACCCAAACAATTCTACAGCAAGTTCTCTCTCTCTCTCTCTCTCTCTCTCTCTCTCTCTCTCTCTCTCTCTCTCTCTCTCTCTCGTTTATCAGTGATTTTAGTTAGCATACAATAGGCTTCATCATGACATTTCACAAATACGTTTCCTTGTTAGCAATTTGCAGTTGAAGAAATTAGGCATGGAACACAAATATTCACCCCCAAGCAACTAAGCCATCAAAGATGGAATGTGAATTTTACCTTAGAATTTGTCTCTAGACCTATGTGGTGACATTCTAGGCCAATGAGAGATCTGTCTCAAAGAAAAGTTAGAAGGCACCTGAGGAACAGCACCAAAGGTTAGCCTTGAGGTTATCCTCTGACCTCTATGCACAGGCACTTACATACATGCATACTCATCTGTGACTTCTCACAGGTTTGCGCGCGCGCACGCGCACACACACGCACACGTAAAACTTGTCTCTAAAATTCACAATGTCAATTACCAATTTCATCTACATCCTAAAGGAACAGGGGGCTGGCCTTTTGTGGCCCATTTCACACCAGAGCATTCAATGTGTGGGACATATTAATATTTAACTATTGCAGTTTCCTTCAGTCAAATGGTGCTATGAACATGATGCAAATTTTGTGAGGTATATGATTGAGAACTTTACATAAAACTCCACACCTATAGTTCTGTCGGAAGTAACTTCTTCTGAGCAGAATAGTATGCAGGTGAGAGAAACAGTTTATTCCCCCCAGGGACTGCTCCAACTTTGGACCACTTAATAGACTGTCTAAACAGCTTTTTATTCCTTGAGACTGATTTAACTGACTTGATTTTGTACTTGTCAAACACAAGGAACATGATGAGTCCTTCTGAGTTAGATTTATCAGAAACATCTGTTAATTTACTAAAAATGCATACAGCCTGACCGTCCCCTAAGAAAGCAGGATCGTGTTCATCTGTGACAGATGTCTGCTGTCTTCTTGGGGACTGAATCCATGATGTTGAGGGCTAGGCCTTCACTCAGATTCAACCTGCAACTTCAATCAAGTTGCCCTTAATCCTTTTTTCTTTTCTCAATGCAAAAGGTGTTTCAGCTTTTTGAACACTTGACTTACCACTTTTGCTGTGGTACATAATGGCATTCTCTCCCTGTTCCATGATCCAGAAGTGTTCATTTCTGTTTAGAATCCAGACCGTGACAAAAAAGTGCCATTTATTTTTTTCTCTGTGCTGCATTAAACATAAAATACCTGAAACTTCAGTATCTCTGATGGGCCAAAAGGAAAGAAAGACTTAAGGAGATACAGGCATTGTAATCTGATTCTCTATTTACCCACTACCCCATTACTGTGAAATATAAGTATCCTTAAAAGCGACTATCTCTATCAGCAATAGGATGAGTTATGTTTGGTTTTCACATGTGATTCTGGCATTCTTGTAATTACTAGACATTTTAAAAAATAATTAATTCATCAGGTTTTAGGAGGGTGGCATGTCAAATAATTTTCATAAAATGAATTGCATAGTCTCAGAACTAAGGGTTTTGCTATTGCTTTGTGATGTGAAATGCTCCATGACTAACAGCACTTTTAACTGTGACTGATGTCCCTCTCTATACTCAACAGTGGTTGCCTTCTCCTGAAAGACTTAAACAAAGAAACAGATCCCTGTGGCTGTCCCTACCAGTCACAGCCAAGTGTCTACTGACTGTTTTTACTTCTGACAAGAGCAGTTACAGAGGCAGTGCAATTTGAACCTCTTACTTTTAATATGAGCTGCATACGGTCTTAAGATTACTGTAATTTCTTTTTCTTGGTGTTTAACTTATTGAGGTGATCCATTTGTAGCAGAAAGCAAATTGTTTATCTTATGGTAAAACAAAATATTAAACCTGCTATGACATATCTGTGTTTTCTAGCCCTCCAGTTTTCTTACTGAAGAATATCACATGTGGGCTATATAGTAGCTTTATAAAGGGTATAAACTGAATTCCTTTTTTTATTTTTGAAAAAGTTTTTAAACAAATCTCATTGCAATTACATTATCTGGCATCTCTAGATAATTCCCTTAGCGGGTAATACTTCAAGATTAAGTGCCAAATGGGTAACTAATTGGCACTTGACACTCCACGAGGAATGGAACATCAAATAACATATAAATACCTATAGCACATCAAGCTATGTTATGAGATATACAGTTGATTGCTGATAATTCTACTTTATTACATCTTCCCAGATAGATGAAAATGCTGCTTTGGATACACATATGATGTATTTAAGGTTTCTTATACCTTCCTCTATTAAGCCTTTTAACCTTAACATTGTTAAAAACAAACAAACAAACAAACATGTTCACAAAACAGGACACATTGGGAGTACATCTTTTTCGATCCTTGGACCAGTAATCAACAGGCTGACACAGGAGGAGGATGAGTTCAAATGTAGCCCTGACTAATTACTGACATCCAAGCCATGCTGGATAAGAAACAACAGCACCTTAAGAGAATTTGTGAAACTATGGAAAGTAAAACTACAACCCAACACCTTTTCTTGAACACTCCTTTTTTAAAAGTCTGATCACAAACTGTCCGATATTTAAACAAACAATGGACCACTTAGATGACGGGCATCCCGCTCTATACATTACAGCAGAAAAATACCTATCACCAAGTAAAACACAACAGAAGATGAACAGAAGCCATGGAACAAATGTAAGAACCACCAAATAAACCAGTAAGTGAACTTGCCACATATACAGCATACTTTATTTATTTATTTTTATTTTTTGATTTTTTTGATTTTTCGAGACAGGGTTTCTCTGTGTAGCTTTGCGCCTTTCCTGGAACTCACTTGGTAGCCCAGGCTGGCCTCGAACTCACAGAGATCCACCTGCCTCTGCCTCCTGACTGCTGGGATTAAAGGCGTGTGCTGCCACTGCCCGGCCATACAGCATACTTTAATACCTACTCCAAAGTTTCAAAATACAAATCACGATACTCTGCTCTGTGCCATCAGATTTTTGTGAACATGGTAAATAACTTACTTGCTTCAAGGCTATAATGAAAATGATGAAACAAGATTTTTTTTCCTTGAAACTGAAGACAACTGTGATCTCTACAGTCTTTGCCAAATTGTTTACATGAACAGGGTTTTTTTCTCTTATGAGTTATTTTTCATTTCCTGATGTCAAGATGATATATAAAGGTTTCAGATATTTACAGGGCTAGAAACATGGCCAAGCATAAACTGAATTCTTAATATTAGTGAGTCAGATGCTGTACAATTTTGTATCATGCAACATTATCTGTTTTCTTTCTTCCTTTTTAAATATGTCCTAAAGGTTGGAGCCTGATAAAAACAAAAGCAATTTTTTCTTGGCAAATTCAAAGCATCACTTATAACTTGATATTTTGTATGTGGCTTAGAAAATTTAATCCGAGAGTCTAGACACTATCAAAGCAATATGTTGCACAGAGAACACTTATACAAATAAATGAATTAGAGTCTCAAGAGTAGTTCTAATACAGCTACATCCTACAACAATTTATCATACATTTCCTTCTACATAATGGAAAGTCTACCTAAATCATGTTCTCCATATAGGTATTTCTACTGACAAGATACAGAAGTTCTTCATGTCTGTGCTTTGTCACTGGCAGAAAGACAATCTTGTGTCCACTGTGAGACACCTTTTTAAAAATCCACCTTTGGAAGACAAGTGGAGATTTACAGATGGAATTGCCAAGTGAGCCCACAGCCAAAGGCAACAGGTGAGCAAGTTAATGGTGGGCTGCTCCTTTTGGTTGCTAAAGAGGGTCTCTCACTGATGTACCTGACTGCTTTCATGATGGCACACAATATAGAACTTCGGGGGACACAAAGCTGGCATACAACTACTATTGTGCATCTACAAAAGTTGCTGATTCTATTTTGGGTCATACTGAGAAAAGCCCAAGAAAACCAACAGCAGCCACTTGACCTTTTTATTGTTCTTAATCTTCCCCCTCCCACTTTCTTTTCTTTTTTTTTTTTTTTTTTTTTTTTTTTCTGAGACAGGGTTTTTCTGTGTAGCTTTGCACTTTGCTGTGGATCGCATTTGGGCTTTAATGGAGAGACCAGACCTTCCTTTCACAGGTTTAGGTTAATAAGGTAACTCTTCAGTACATGTGGATCCTCTCCAGCCCCAACCACCACTTGATTTTGCTTGAAGTAACAGTGCAGCCAACATCTGAGCACGTGCCAGGTACTGAAAGCAGGTTCTGAAACTACATAATCCAAGGAGACGCTGTTTTTCTTTCAAGGAACTCAGGCTAGTGGGAGAGGGAATAACAGCAGCAGGCATCTAGCACTTACATAATGCTTGCTGTGTGCCAGGCACTGTTCTAAGTGCATACTGTTATTCATCTTAATAACTGTGAGGTGAGTATTTGTGTGGGCAATAAGTTAATATAAATTAAGTAACATGCCTGAGGTCAGAGAACTAGAAAGGGATAATGCCAAGATTCAAACCCAGACAGACTGGCAATAGCGTCTACATTCTCCCTCTCTGTCTCTGTCCTCCCTGCCACATTTGAAGCAATGTCGTGATACCGCTGTTGGCCTTTGACAGACTCCAGTTACAGTGATAAGACTATACAGAATGATCGTTTTTACATTGGTTTTTGTATCCACCTTATATAGATTTTCCTCATCCAGGCTGTTCTGGGGCGATGGAGACACAACCACCTAGCGGCCAACTGATGACTCATGGAGCAAGGGTAGTCATGGGCCAGGAGGGAGCCCAGGTCACAAGTTGGGGAGGGCAGGCCATTCTGTCCTTCAGCCCTCACTGCCATTCCAAATTCAAAGTGAGGCACATCACTACCTTGTCACTCAGAAGGGGCAAAATAAAGAAATCCTCCCAGCACAGGAGAGGATGTACAAGTGCCGCATCCCACACTAGTCAACCCTGCCTTCCAGGGAGCATCTAATGTTCTTAACCACTGTAGTCAAAATAGTATAAGTGCCACTGAAATACACAGGTCAACTCACTGAAGAAGGGATTGTTCGCCAAATTAAGGATAGCTAAGAATTGTCTATTATGATGTGCTTAGTATTTCTGAGTTATTGGTTTTAATCTACATGTCAAGTTGGAGAGATTTCATATTTCTTCACCTGTCTTTACATCCGTCATGGACATTGTATTTCTAGATATTCTCTTAAATTCCACAGTTCTGAGAATTACTTTTAGGTGCTTTAAAAAAAAATATAAAGACAGCTGTAAAACTCCTTTGAAAAGTCATTTGCTAACTTTGTTGCTAAGTAAATTTAGAAATGAACTTTATATTGATTTTTAGGTAGTGGCAATATTTTAAAAAAATGGACATGCAAATGTGTTTACATACCAAGCTACACTGATCCATCAGTGGAGGAAATACTTTTCCCTTTTCCATTCTGTGACTGAGACTCAGATACAGTTCTTCAACATCCTTGGTCAGGTTTGGGTATCAAGGTTATTGAAGTTCTTGAAGATGATGTGGCATACGTGTTTTTCCTGTACTCTGCAAAAGTTTCAAGTTTGAACATTTTTGATCCAGGAATTGTGTGATATGACTGTGAGTATGCCATGCATAGTGCTTCCACAAGAAGACTGGAAACATGTTTCTTTAATGGTAGTTCATCCCTAAGTCTATGGCCTCTTGTAGGCTCTTTCAGTCCAGAAGTGGTCTTCACATCTAAAGTTTACTAGAATATAAGTTCCTTCAATAAGTAGTACTTGTCATTGGTTAATGTTTTTCTTATGTGTCTTTATCAAAGACTAAAATCTAGAATGAAGGGCCCTACCACCTTAACATCTCAATAAACAGTAGGTAATTAATATGACTGTGGAATGAATGAACCTTTATTAACCTGCCCAGAGTATCTACATGCCTGTCTTGCTGTGCAGACTGTGGTCCTCATGTTCCTGGGATCAGCTATGCATGCTTTCAAGAGTCCATTACTTGTTGACTGTTGACACCCCCTCATAAAAGGTGCTGTGGTTGGTCACTGGATCCTCCCCTGAGATTCCATCTGCTTGCCAAGCCTTTTGCATGCTACCCTGCCCTAACAACATGACTCTGGTCTCCAGGGTTCTTAAGAGTAGATAAGCTGGGGGAAGTTCACTGAAGAGGGGCTCCATCTGCATCATCCATGTCAGGTTAAAAGTTTCTAGTGAAGCTGTTTTGGGTCATCTATACTTCTGCCAGTGACCCCTGTTAAAGACTGAACCACATGCTGGCCAACCGCTCAATCACTAAGCTATGTATCTAGCTATACTTTACTTTTTCATTTTGAGATAGAGTCTTGCTAAGTTGAGAAGGATGGCCTTGAATGTCCTCTGTATCACAAGCTGGTCTGGAACTGGTGATCTTCCTTCAGCCTATTCAGGCTAGCATTTCGTCACAGAGCCTAGCTTTAAGCTACTAATTTGGATTAGTGCTTTGATACAAGCAAATCTGAAAAAACGAGACCAGAATCATCTCTAAAGTTAAAAATTCATACTAACTTTTCTGATTCTTTAGGTATTAATAAACAATGCTCATTACTTCAGACTCCATGTAATTTGCTTTCTCTGCATAGGATCATCATGGTGGACCAAAACATGGCCTCTAGATATACTTGTGTCCTGTATTAGTGTCCTTCTCTGTTGCTGTGATAAAACACTGACCAAAAGCAATGTAGGTAGCAACAGGTTGATTTGGCAAACACTTCCAGATGACACTCCATCATGGAGGGAGGACTAAGCAGGAACCCCAAAGCAGGAACTGAAGCAGAGACCATGGCGGAGTGCTGCTTACTGGCTTACTCTACTGGTTCGTTCTCCATGGCTCACTCGGCTTGCTTTTTTAAAAATTATTTTTTTTATTTCTTAAAATTATAATAGAGCCGGGCGGTGGTGGCGCACGCCTTTAATCCCAGCACTTGGGAGGCAGAGGCAGGCGGATCTATGTGAGTTCGAGGCCAGCCTGGTCTACAGAGCGAGATTCAGGAAAGGCGCAAAGCTACACAAAGAAACCCTGTCTCAAAAAACAAACAAACAAACAAAAACAACAACAAAAAAACTCAAAACAAAACAAAACAAAACAAAACAAAAGAAATTACAATAGAATTACATCATTTCCTCTCTTCCCTTGTCTCCCTCCAACCCTTCCCATTTAACCTACCTTGTTCTCAAATTCATGGCCTCTATATCTTTGTTGTGATGTGTGTGAGTATAATAGATGTGATATTCCTAAATAACTTATGGAACTTGCTTTTTTTTTTATACAACCCAGGACCATATCCCTAGGTGTGGCACTGCTTAAAAAGGGCTGGGCCCTCCTACATCAAGAAAATGCCTAAGGATCATTAATCAAAAAATGCCCCACAGATTTACCTATGGGCCAGGCTGATGGAAGTATTTTCTCATTTGAGGTTCTTTCTTCCCAGACAACCCTAGCTTGTGTCAAGTTGACACACACATACACAAAAACAAAACAAAACAAAACACACACACACACACACACACACACACACACACACACACAAACTAGCCAGCACAGGTCCTAATCTCTAAGACCTATGATGTCACCTTATATGGCAAATGCAACTTGGAAGACGTGATTTAATTTCTTGGCAGGGGGAGATTGCATTTATCTGTGAATCTCAATGCAATGAAAAGTGTCTTTATAGGCCAGGAGAGATTAGACCATAGAAGAGCAGGTGACAATGTGACCAGAAAGGCAAAGCAGGAGTGAAGTGGTACTGTCAAAAGTAAGGGGATGCTGGCATCCTCAGCAGCTGAAAATAATGCCATGCCTAGAAACTTCCTTCGTGCAGTCCACATTGAAACAGATCTCAGGATGGTTTCCTGTTTTTCCTAACCTGACCCTTTGCAATAATCACGTCAAGTAGGTTTTCTTTCATTACATTTAGTTCGGCGACTGATAATCGGGCACCGGGGCAGCTACTCACTTTAGCCTGTCTGTTGTGTTCTGTTCAGGAATTTCAAGTGGGCACCCCGATCAGTGACATGAATAGCTCAGAGAAAATAATCTTTGTTCTTGACTTCTGCAGGCGAAAGTAACACTTCATCACTAGGTGATTACAATTAGATATACATCATTTGACAAAACCTCCACCTGTGAGAAGGTACCCTTCAGTCTGAGATCATCACGCTCCTATTTATAACCTGCCTGCAAATGAATTTCCCAGCAAGATGGCTCTTTAGGGATAAGAATTCCCACCTTCTCTAACCAGCTAGCTTATTGTAATAAAGCTCTTTATTACTACTCTGCCTCTCAACTGACTGGTTTCCATATGGGGTAAGCAGAGTGACTCGTCTGCATGGAAGCATTAGGCCAAAGACTTGTGTATAGTTTTATAAGCAAGTGCTCACTGCAATATTTATAATAAGCTATGTCACAGAGGATTTGTTAACATACTACACTTACAAAATAGTACTTTATGGAGCCATTAAACATTAATGGAGCATTTCCTGACCCGGTGAAGTTCAAAGCTACTGTGTATGATACATAACTACTAAAGGCAGTTTTCATCCCTAAGTTATATGTCTCACAAATGAACAACAAAAGAGTAGATGGAAATAGCCATTCTTGGTTTGCCTGGATAGTGGAATTTAGAAGACCAGGCTGTAAAAATATATTTGCTTATGTTGCCTGTGAGAGACCCTTTAACAACAGCAACAACAGAAATTTCCCCTAAATTCGGCTCACCAGCAGCCTTTATGGGCTTGTAGAGTGTAGACGGTCAAAGAATTTCTCCTTGCTTTTAACAAGCAGCAGCAGCAGCAGCAGCAGCAGCAGCGGAGACATGGGTCCTCATACCCTGTGCCGTGTAATGCAATTGCCTCATGAGTTTGTACCTGTTTTCTTATGCATCTGGAAGAGAGTCATTGTTCTTAACTGAAAGAAGGCAGGACTAAATGAATGAGATCATGCTTTATTGAGGACTGAAGCCTGTTAATTGGCACATTGTAGGGTGAGTTGAATAAATGCACCCCAAATATCTTCTTTCTTTTCAAGATGTTACTACGGACTTTTGCTGCTTGACCACCCCATCTGCTACAACCACTGCTTCATGTAGTGGCTTGTGTTCAAACCATCACAATGAAGTTAGTCTTTCCCCTCTATTCTGTGGTACTATGTTACCATCTCAGAAGACACCTAATTGAAAAATTATGCTCCATATGGAGGGTTTTTTTTGGGGGGGGGGCAAGGATTTTTCCAAAATGCAAAATAGGATTTTAAAAACACATGAGTCTGAACATGAAGTTTTCATAGATGACAGTCATAACGATACAGATTAAGGTAGTATCACAATATAGTCTTCAGAATTTTTCTGTAGACACATTCTCCCATGTCTCTGTGTTGGGTTCATTTATTGATTCTCATTCCTAGCAGCAGCAAAAACTACTATGTAGTCTAATGATCGTTTCCTGTTTAGCTGTTAAAGGAAAGGCAGAAGTCAACTGTTCGCAAGCGCTTATTTTCTGCATAGGTATCACCCGGCCTCTTATGACTTTGCATAACCACGAAGACAATGGATAGAAACTTGTCTCTTTGCTAATTCAAGCTCTTTATCTCATTTGGGATGTGCTGATTCATGGAGAGAAAGAACACAAAAATAAGAAAAGCCAAATTGTTCCTTGAGTGAATTACTTTTGCTAGACCTTTGAAAGGCTGTTGATTTCTGTAGTTTCAACTATGATAAAGATCGGGTTTATGGAAGTCTTTCACCTTCAGAACCCAGGTCAAAAGTCTTTTGTAAACTTACATGTGGTTGAATCAAAATTGGACCTAGCGGCTTAATGCAACCCAGTCTCCCTAGCCCTTGAATGGACTGAAAAGAGAATAAAACAAAACAAACAAACCAACCCTCCTTTCAAGAAGTTACTACTTATAGACCTTGGAAATTAGATCAATATAGGCAAGCCCTGCACAACTGTGTGTATACATTCAGAGTCCCCTATACACCTTGAAAACCCTCTGGCTGTAGGAATTCCCACTTTATATCTGAGGAAACAGGTTCAGAGATTAGATAGTGCATCTTGTCACATGGCTCAGGAGCCGGGAACAGAAGGAGTTACACACCCTTCCTGGTTATGTGTATATTTAGGATGAACTCTATGGTTTTCTATAACAGAACTATTTTCACTGCCTTGAGGTAAACTTGCAAGGACATTTGTTACTTGAGGACACACAGAAAAGTGTCAAATGCTGAGGTTGGAGTAAAAAAACTAACCCCCTCTGACATTTGGATTATCGTAAAGATTTCAGTTGACATGTGATCCACTATGCACGCCCTAATTATCAACATAGGGGACATCAATTCCTCTCTCCTTTATTCTTCTTAAGACTTTGTGGGTGGTGGGGGTGATGGAAAGAAGCTTCAGTCATCTTGGCCCTAAAGGATATCTGGGTCTGGCAGGAAATAACAGAATTGTACTTTTGCAACTTGGTCTTTTAAATTCTGCCATCCAGAATACTTCCTTGATATGTGACATTTTAATGAAGAATATGACCTCACTATAAACTTTACCATATTATGAAACTTCATAAATTAACAGCGATATAAAGTTCTATTGTGTAAGTGTGCCATGTTAGCAAACCATTTGATTGTGTTTGTGTGTATGTGTGTGTGTGTGTGTGTGTGTGTGTGACAGTGTGTGACAGAGTTTCTCTGTGTAGCCCTGGCTGTCCTGGAACTTACTCTGGAGCCTATGTGCCCAGGAACTCAGGGATCTGCCTCCTCAGTGCTGGAATTAAAGGCATGCACCATCAGCAAGATCCTATTCTAAACATTGCAGCAAATGTTCACTTATAACACTGTCCACAGCTCTTAGCCTAAAATATCTAAAAAATGGTTGGGCGGTGGTGGCGCACGCCTTTAATCCCAGCACTCTGGGAGGCAGAGCCAGTAGGATCTCTGTGAGTTCAAGGTCAGCCTGGTCTACAGAGCGAGATCCAGGACAGCCAGGGCTATTTCACAGAGAAACCCTGTCTCAAAAAAAAAAAAAGAAAAAAAGAAAAAAAAAAAAGAAAAAAAAAAAAAAAGGGCTGGAGAGATGGCTCAGAGATTAAGAGGTCCTGAGTTCAATTCCCAGCAACCACATGGTGGCTCACAACCATCTATAATGAGATCTGATGCCCTCTTCTGGCCCGCAGACATACATGCGGGCAGATCACTGTATACATAATGAATAAATAAATCATAAAAAAATCTAAAAATGGAATTCCTGGTACAAAAGTTATGGCGTACTTTTATACTCATTTTTGTAACGAGTTATGTTTTACTTCTCCCCATACCCAACTCCAAAGGGCATGCTTATCTTGTCTTATTTTTGCCTTGACCGAGTATGTCCCCTTTATAGCCTCAATCTTGGAGGAGGAAAAAAAAAAATCCAGCTTTGACTGTTATCTTTACTTTTTTTTTTTTTTGGTTTTTCGAGACAGGGTTTCTCTGTGTAGCTTTGCGCCTTTCCTGGAACTCACTTGGTAGTTCAGGCTGGCCTCGAACTCACAGAGATCCGCCTGGCTCTGCCTCCTGAGTGCTGGGATTAAAGGCGTGCGCCACCACCGCCCGGCTATCTTTACTTCTTGTTTGACCCTAGTTTCACCCAACTCCAAATTATTTAAAACCACGAAACGCACAAGTCTCAAGTGCATCTGCTCTTGGACGTGTTTTTCCTTTTAAGATAAGGGTCACAAGCAGTATTTCTTGGTCCTTTAGAGGGCTTTCACAATCCGCCCGCCCGTTACTCAGGGACATTGGATATTGGTCAATGTTACTGGACTTAAAAGTATGTGAAGAACCGATGGGCTCTCTCCTCCAGTGTTCGGGGTGAACAACTTACTAGTGACTTCTCCGGAGGTTGTCTAGGGTTCTAAGAAAGCCTCGGGGCTCTTTGCCCGGTGCAACGCTGGTTCAGAGCAGCAGGAAGCTCACGTTCAAATTGTCCGCCTTAGCGGAGCGTCTTGGCGAGCTCTCCCCGCCTCCCCAGCCTAGCCTGCGTCTTTGGAGGGCATCCGCCCTTCTAACCCGCAGGTCCTTGGTGCTTCAAGGCCACAGGAAAGCGCTCGGGGTGGGGGAGAGAAAGTAAAGTTTCGGTGGCTGCCACGCCTCCCACCGCCCCTAGCCGGCTTCCTTCCTACGAAGGTCTGGGGCGGGGACACCGCCGCTCTCCAGCCTCAGGCTAGGAGCTTCCCGGGGTCTCCAGCTGACTGCAGGCCGAGGGAGCCCCCAAAGCTCGGCGGGAGACAGCGCCTTGCCCGATCTGGGGCCGGCGCTTCCGCC
Source organism: Peromyscus eremicus (assembly GCF_949786415.1). Taxonomy (NCBI): domain Eukaryota; kingdom Metazoa; phylum Chordata; class Mammalia; order Rodentia; family Cricetidae; genus Peromyscus; species Peromyscus eremicus. The sequence continues at coordinate 39,134,351 of NC_081427.1, read as the reverse complement.
CGCCCGCCCCGCCCCACCCCCCTGCACACAGGAACCAGCACCCTCCGGACTCCCGCGCTTCTCTGCTGCCCTCCACCGCGGTGCCTCCCCTTTTATAGGCGCTTGGGCCAATGAGCGCGCGCCTTTCCTTCTGCCCGCCCTCCCGGCCAATCGCCGCTCCCCTGGTGTAATCTTCGGCTCCTCGGCTACTCTCGGCGATTTTCGCTGTTGCTGGCATTTTCAGGAGCTGCTCTCTCGCAGCCCGAGACGCTGCTTTTTTTTTTTTTTTTTTTTTTTTTTTTCCGGGTTCGGAGCCATTCCGGATGCTTTAGGCTGCCGGATGTCTGATCTCCGGATAACTGAGGCGTTTCTGTACATGGATTATCTGGTAGGTGCGGGGCGCGGGGTGGCGGGTCGCCTCTCGGATCTCGCGGTGGCCCATGGATCCCCCCCGCCTGGAGCGGCAAGGCAGCCTCTCGGCTGGCTTGCTTTCTTTGGGATGGGATGCCCTGGGCTGCTTTCTCCCCCGGGGCTGGCTCTGAGGGGCGGCGTCGGGGGAGGCCGGGCTGACAGGTCCGGACGCGGCGGGGACCCGCGGGGCTGCGGGCGCTGAGGCCACGCTCCGCTCCGCGCGCCTCTCCACGCTCCCGGCGCAGGACTTTCTTTCCGGGGAAGCTGGAGTTTTCCGCTCTCCCCTTCGCAGAACTCCAGGTGCTATTAAAGAGCCATAAGCAGAATGGCTCGCTAAGTGCCCGGCAGGTCCGGTCATTTGGTTGTTATTAGATCTCTAAAGGAATGACCTGGGTCGCGGCGGGATTTTAAAAACACATTACCAGAAAGTAGACTGGACTAAACCACATTTGCAACCCGGCCTGCTCAGGATTGGGCAGGGACAGGCATTGCCCCACGCACGGCTCTGGTTGTGGTGCACGCCGCTTTTGCTTTGTGCACAGCTTGGCAGCCGGTTTTAAATCTGCCCTGTGCTGGGAAGTTTAGGTGGGAAAAGTTTTTTTTAGCACAGCGCAGGGACGGAACACTCGTACGTGTTTCTAGAATTGTGCAAGCCTTGTGTTTTTGTTCCAGAAATTGTATTTCCACAGAGCTGCCTGTTTGTGGTCATGCAGATCCTCCTTGACAGGAGCTGTGTTCGATCCCATACAATTACTGTGTTGATGGTGTGAGGCTGAACCGCTATTGCCGTGCAGAGCTCAAGTAGATGGTTAGAAGCCTTGGCCCTCCTGTCATCTTGTAGGACACATGGTTTTCCACTGCAGATTGGCCTGGCAGAGATTTGCCAGTGCCTTCTAGGAATTGCACTTGAGGCTGGACGGAGAAAGACTGAGTGCTTTCCAGATCAAGGAGAGGGCTGCCTTTGTAACGTTACCTGTGTATGAGGGTTTATTTTAGATATGCAGGAATATACGTCTCTGCTTAAGCTTCATAGTTTGATGAACTCACTGGCAAGGATGGAGAGCAGTTAATGCACAGGCTTGAGAGCGAAGCCGAAATCAAAGACTCTGAGTTGAAATTTGGTTTTACTGTTTACATATTTACGGCAGTAACTTCTGTCTTTGTCATAAAGGGGTGTTACCCACTCACTGCTGGAGCCAGTTTAAGTGAGTTATCTGTTTATGAACATTCTTTAAAGTACGAGGTGCCTTGTAGGTTGGTGAGTCTTAAGTATGTCCAGAAGACTATTTTTAAAATTCAATGACGGAGCTTATCCCATACAGTGCTATGGCTGTCTCTTGTAATCTGCCCCAGTAAAAGCCAGTTTGTGGAGGAGAAATTCCAAAGAAGAAGAAAGTATAGGCTACGTGACTTGTACTGCTGGAAGCTAATTTTTGGTACTTAACTAAGTAATGCTTCAATGAGGAATTCGGGGCTTCTCATCATTTTCTCATTATTTGTCAAGGCTGTTTTAGAACTGTATCACATAGCTGTTTTGGGGTGCCAGGTCCACTAAAAGCACCGAGGGAAAACAGTGTTAAACATTACTCAGGTGAACCTCCATCTAGACGTAGGTTCAGGACAGGCGGATGAGTATTTGTGGGCATAGGTTCCGCTGAGTGTTTAGGTCCCTGTCCCTGGGCCCTGGTTCTGACCTGGCTTGTTTTACCTGCTGTGCCCCAGCCCCTTGTTCGGCCTTAGTGTAAGATCATTCTTCTGTCGCTTTCGCTGTGCTTCCAGAAATTCCCAAGTGCAGCGAAACAGCCCCATCAAAGTCCTTGGCTCTCCTCTGAGGAGCAGAAAGCACGATCTTAAAGGCAATAGTTCAGGTTTTATGAGTGTGTTAGGTACCATCGTGAGAACACCGAAGAAAGTCCTCCACTGTTAAATGGACCGGAGGGCAAACAGAACCAACGCCAGCTCCCCATGTAGCCTTTATGGTGCTTGCTTTCTGCTGATGAGCTCTCAGAGGAGAGGATGAGCAACATCACTCCTTTCTTCCTGTCTTTCAGTGTGACTTGTCTGCTCACGTATATAGTCTTTGCAGGGTGTTTATTTAAAATCCCACTTCTGAAAAAAATACAGTGTCGATTTCTTTGATTGTGCCTCGGATCTTATTTGTGAAGTAAATTGATTCCTAGGTTCTTTTACTTACCTTCCAGGAAGGGGGAAAAAAATGTTTCTTTCATTCCAAGTTGGATTGCAGGCTTTGCTGAGTGGACTAGAGTAAGTGCTCTTTTCTTGCTCCTGACGGAATAATGGTGTGTGGCCTCCTTTCTTCTCTGGGAACAGTGTTCTGCATTTTTGTTGTTATGTTGAAAAGATACGCTGTGTGTGGAGGTATTGTCCATTGTTCTTTATTTGGGTATCATCACTTAATTGTTCTTGTTTGGAGGTGAGTCCAAAGGAAGGAAGAGAGAGATGGGGTGTGTGTGTGAGTGTGTGTGTGTGTGTGTGTGTGTGTGTGTGATGGTAAGATGAATGAAGGGAATTCTCTGATCTTAGAGGTTGCAGTTAATTTCTTGAATGTTCTCAGAGGTGACAGCTAAGGGGAAGGCTCTGCCTTAATGTTTAAGACAGCTTTTATTACTCTTGGTTCAGGGAGAGAGTGATAACTTGCAAATCCTAAATAACTGCATGTTACACCTGGCACCGGCCTGGCTTGGTGCCTGGCATGAGGTTAGAGCCCAGGATTACATGGTGATTGAATGTGAGGTAGGAGGGGCAATTCTGTTCCCTTTTCTGGCTTCTAAACTGAGGCAAGATAATATCTGTTTGGATTAGGTGCTTTGACTTTCGGAATGCAGAATGTATCCTTTACACTCAAGATTATCAAGATAGAATTTGTTTAGCAATTTAAACGTGAAAGTCTTATCTTTTCTAGATAATGCGGGTGTCAGCTGAGAAGGTCACATCTCTTTCCCCTTTCTCTTGAGGGAGTTTGTAAGTCATGTTCTACCCAGACAGGTGAATGGGTCAGGATTTAGCTGTCACCAACAGGCAGCATACCTCTCTCTCTCTCTCTCTTTTTTTTTTCCCAAGACAGGGTTTCTCTGTGTAGCTTTGTGCCTTTCCTGGAACTCGTTTTGTAGACCAGGCTGGCCTTGAACTCACAGAGATCCGCCTGCCTCTGCCTCTTGAGTGCTGGGATTAAAGGCGTGCACCACTACCACCCGGCGCACACCTCTCTTGCTTTGATGGGTTAAGGTAATGTTTAGAGCTTTGCAAAGAGAAAAAAATAGCCGGGTGGTGGTGGCGCACGCCTTTAATCCCAGCACTCGGGAGGCAGAGCCAGGAGGATCTCTGTGAGTTCGAGGCCAGCCTGGGCTACCAAGTGAGTTCCAGGAAAGGCGCAAAGCTACACAGAGAAACCCTGTCTCGAAAAAGCCAAAAAAAAAAAAAAAATAGAATAGAATAAGTTATTATATGAATAGGATTATTTATTATTATACCTAATTAATACTATTATAAGAATAGGAAAGAATAAGAGAATATTATAAGTTCTACAAGAATAGAACTTGTTATAAGAAAACGATACATTGTGAATTTCTTTCCAGGGAGGGTAGACAGGGTTAATTTCTACATTTCTTTCAGTTCAAAATGTTTTTGTCTTGCATGTTAATTGGTGTGGGTTTCACCTTTTCCTCTTTGCACCACCAACACAGCAACAGTACAGTCCATTATTCTCCACAGAATACCAGTGATGATTAAAAGAGATAGTGGAGGTAAATTTATTTATAAACAGTATATTGGCTTTCAAATAAAAGTGTTAGCACATTATGATTATGTTGCTGATGCTACACTTCCTAATGGTAAGGGTTGGGTTGCATTTTAAATTAGTCTCCATATATTGAAGAATTGGGAGGGTATTCACGAAGCAAGAAGTGATAAGACTTTTGAGGGTCATTTAATACCTCTGAAAAGTAAAGCCACATTCTCATATTTTTAAGGTTTATTTGCATTATATATATATATATATATATATATATATTTTATATAAAGGAGTGTTTGCCTGCAAATGTGTATACACCACATATATGCAGTGTTTGCAGAGGCCAGAAGAGGGCGCCAGACCCCCCTGGACTTAGAGTGATAGACACTTAAGATCGGCCCCATGGAACTCAGGTTTTCTGCATGATCGGTCTCTCCAGCCCACTCACATGATCTTTAGCCCATTCAACAAATACTTCTGCGAGCCCTCTTTGTATATGTTCCTGGAAGCCACCGAGAATGAATTACAGTGCTCCCCTTGTTTGCAGGACTTCAAGGCACATGGCTCTTGGGGAGCCTGTGGCGGGAGAGGTTGAGGTGGCCTATGGAGATAAGGCAGGTTCTGACACGCTGTTTGGCTTTGCAGTGCACTTCTTTCTTGCATGCATTTCTTTGTTTCATTACAGAATGAAATGTCAAGTGAGACTTGCAATAGTGTCAGACCTGCTTGATTGGTCTTAGGTGCTGTCCGCTGTTCATTTGTCTCTTAGGCTTGGGATTTAGTAAGGTTAACTTACTAAGATTTCTTCTCTGTATTCACTGATGAACTTGGCCTAGTTTCTTGGTCATAGGCTGTGCCTGCTTAAGGAGGGCACGCGCGCGCGCACACACACACACACACACACACACACACACACACGTGTGCGTGCGCGCACGCTTCCCCGGGTTCACAGAGCTAGCAAGTGAGTGAGGTGGCCTTGTAGCTCTAGGGCCCCCTTTTCACTGTCTCGACCTCCAAGCCGTTCTCTCTAACGCAGGGCAGGGATTCAGGCACTTGGTATTAAAAGCTGATGGAAAACAGTTGGATATTTACATGCCTCATGTAAATACAAGTAACCTTTATAGAGAAGGCTGAGTGGAAGGTATTGTGTGCTCAGCCTTCTGTCCCATAATGCCTTTCCTCTGGTCACTGAGGTGATCATCCAGCTCTAACGTTTCATCAGCAGATACAGACGGGTTACTAAGCATCATTACTGTCACTTTCGGGACCACATCTGCCTTCTACGGCTCTAGTTCCTCTTGCTCCTGTTACCAGCACTCAAGATCTACTTGTTAAGTCTGTTGTATCTCTTTACCAAGTACAGCCTAGCAGATGCGGCTGACTCCCAAACACTAGGCCGCAAGGAGGCTATGGCCTTCAGCAGATGACATTTGCTGTAAGGGATTTTTCAGTGAGGGTATGATAACTTTCCCTGATATTTTTCATAAATTGAGTTAATGATGAAGTATTGGGTAGCTTTTTATTACTATAAGGATGTACCAGAGTCACATTTTATTTTTATAAAGGTGTTTTTTTTTTTGACCCATGTTTCTGCACATCCAAGGTCAGGGGTCACGTCTATTGATTGCCTTCTTATGGGCAAAATTCTGCTGTGTGGCAGAGCTTTACCTGGAGAGATAGGGGATGTCATGCCCATGTTGGTATAGTCTTTCTCCTTTTTATAAAATTACTAGGATTCAATCATGGGGCCTCTACCATAGTGATCTGGTCAACACCTCAAACCTCCACTTACAGACACCGAAGTTGGATTGAGTTTCCAGCCATTTAATACCATTAACACATATCTTTGGGAATTAAAGTCCTGTAGGACTTGGAGGTGGAGGCAGGGGACAAGCTGTTTTGGAGCCTGCAGCTACTTTTAGTTATGATGTGGCATCTCCCCCAAATGCTTCAGCAGTCTGAGCAGGGAGTCCTGGTGGACCTCCATCGCTGTCTTGATATTCTTGCTTTTGAGCAAGGTGTTTTGTGTTTTCATTTTGTATTGATTCCCCCCATTTATATGGCCGGTCCCGACTTCTTGTGCTGAAATAGAGATACTGCTAGAATCTGAGCTGGGACCTGCAGCCACGCCAGTTCCCTCGCTGCCTTCATCCCTCTTCAGTCACTGAATTCTAGCCTGGTGAAGTGGAGGGCTGTGCACCAAGTGCAGTGCAGAGGGTTTTATTTTCAGCATCTAGTTTAATCGTGCCACAATCCTGGTCGTCAAATGTGCGTACAAGAGATTTAGAAAAGAGGAAACTTGAGGCTCTGAAAGGTGGAGTATTTGCTGGGATCATGGAACCAACCAGTAGAGAGGGTCAGGGCTGGCATTTAAGGCCAGCTTGGTAGAGACCCCAAGCCTGTGCTTATAAACATTGTTCGATGAAGCTCAGCTAGTATAATGAATTATTGTGGAGGAGGTGCCCAGGCTAATGATGCAAATTGAAGGGTCACTTGATTGCTGCTGTCGCTTGGTTTCCTGTGGGAACTCCAAGGACTTGTGTGGGTGTGTGCCTTGGGGCAGGCACCTGCTCACACCTAGTCCCGCCTCCACTTTTTGCATAAACATTGGCCTCGGCTCTTTGACTCACAACCCAACACACCTACACGATTCCGAGTGACTGGCCACTTGAAAGGTTGAGTTTGTAGGACAAACTCCTCTGGTTCCTTTGTAAGTTGGTTTGCTGGGAACTAGTCTGACCACTGGCCTGCTTCTCCTTGGGCCCAAGACTTTCTCTGGTCTTTGAGAGAGGGATTCCTGTGGGTTCTTTGTCTGAGAGGACAGTTGCTGATTTTGCCTCTGACCCTTGGGGAAGAGCATGTGAGTGTAGAGCTACTCTGGGACCATTGACTGCAGCACAGACAGTCTTACTGGTTCCGGCCAACCTGAACGTGAAGTCAGGAGTGAAAAGGAAGGAAGAGAATGTACAGGCTTTCTTGTTTTACTGTCTTTGGACTGCCAGCCCACAAATAATGACCCGGAGATTTCTTGTTAATTAAGAAAGCTCGGCCTATAGCATAGGCTTGTTCCTAACTAGCTCTTATAACTTAAATTAACCCATTTATATTAATCTATGTTCTATCACATGGCATTACCTTTCTTTTA